>NW_023496043.1:1262500-1345000 GCF_904425465.1 Colossoma macropomum
TATTCAGTCTACTTCAGTTTCGCTCTGCCCACTCTAGCTGAAGTTATAAGGTCAGTTTCAGCCTCAGACACCAATCAGAACAGAGGTCATTTAGGTATATCAGTCTTAAAGACACAGTATGAAAAACAGCCTGTTTCACCTCCTAAAATCTCAGACTCGTTACATACTAAGGCTTATTATTCAGTAACTACAGGGACTTCAGTGCAAACGAGTGTAGCTATTCTTATGTTATAGAAGTGTGTAATAAAACTTTGGGCCCACCAGCGGGCCCATGGCCATGTAGGGGGTTCATTCGAAGGGGTAAGTTGGAAGTGGTCGATGCATAAATGAATTAGGACTGTTTTGGTCAAAAAGCCACACAAAGATCAAGGAAAAAGATGAAAAACAAGAGGGAATGTAGGATATGGTAGGTCGTTCATGCTAACAGAAAATTTGTGGTTTTTCTTCAGTTTTTACACACAGACAGACGGATCATTTCAGTAGGGAATTTTAGTAGTTTCTGATGTGACCTACGTCTCAGATCACGGGCTGGATATCTATTTGAGAGACTGCTGTACTCTCTCCATTTGCAGAGCTCAGCTAAGGTGATGTAATGAAGTTGAGTATGTGTCTCAAAACGGACTCAAAAAGTCATCCCAAAGCCCACTGTCAACATTAAGATTCAGTACCAAACAACAGAAGAGCCACTTCAGTTAGTTCTAGCAGTTAAATTCATATTCTCTGAGTTTTCTGACAGATTACGAAAGCGTTATGCAGTCAAGGTTGAATTAGTGAGGTATTTTAGTGCAAACTAAATTATGCAACGTGAATGCAGGGCTGGGCATAGGTGCTTCCCCCTCTATTTAAAATCTAACTCAGCATTAATCAGCCATTAGCTCTAATAGGTCTTGTCCCTAGTTGTAAGAACAATGTCTTGCTAATCATTTTACCATCTTAATGAAAACTGTCTGTCCTGGTAAAGAAATATTGAATTATAAGATGATAAATAGACATTGCTTCATCAAATTATAAGTCTTGTTACCTGTTAAGTACTTTTGTGTCCCTGTGTACTCAAACCATCAAGGATAATTTGATTTCAAATGAGCTTTTTCCCTTCCAAACAGTAAATTAGCTGCTTGTAAAGAAGTTAAATATTCGTAATTCTGGGAATTACTCGCTGTATTGGCTATTTTGTTGGATATAAGACATAAATAGGGCCAGAATGGTTTTATGCCAATCACATGCTCAAGTAGCTCAATAAAATCAGCAGTTTTATATGTTGTACTTACAGAACTATTAGTGTAATTAATAGGTGATAAATTTAAGAGGTTATTCCTCTGTCTACCAGAAGAGGGAGCAAGTCCTGTCATTGATATGGCTGTTAAAGGAGTACCTAAATCAAAATTAGCTCAATAAAGCCCCCTGAAGACAAACTAGAGTTGTCTCCTGCACAGTGGACTGGACTTACTCTCCGCAGTGGCTTAATATGCTGCAGTTATGTAAGATATCTAATTTTATTATAGGCTATTTAACTATTATGATGGGCTATGAAGATGTAAAACTGAGGATTGAGGGCTAGATTAACATTAATGATCAGGACAGGAAGTGGTGCATCAGTATCAAAGCCAATACCTTAGTAGGCAGTGTGATATATGTGCTATGTTTTAATGGTGTTTTGGCGCTGTTCAAATATAAACATATTGCTGTTGGAACAAAACCTTGTATCTCCAAAGTGGTAACTTTACAGGAGAAGGAAAAAACCTTCTTTACTTTTAATGTAAGTCAATGGAACCAGACGTATTTCCAAGTCATTTTGAACCATTTCTTTCGGCCCATTCTTCATGAAATTTACACACAGCATAAAGGCAAACAGGCATTTTCACATTATGTCAAAAAGTGAAAAATGACAAAAATGGAGATACTAAGTTTTGTCCCGACAACAGCGATATATATGTTTTTAAGACAGACATGTAGATAAAAAGTGAGCTACAGATGGTATTGATCTGATACCAGGTTTTGGTATCAGGCTGTAATCGCAGAGGGAAAAAAGAATGAATCTGAGTAGTTTAAGTAGTTTGAGTCGCTTTACTGAAGTGCTTCAGTTAAAAAATAGCTCATTTTAGAGCTGTTATTTAAAGAAGAAGTATCAGTATCAGAAAAGAAAGAGTGATATTATATGTATGCTATCTCTAGACCGAGCTTTGGATGACAAGTGGAGGAAGTAAAATTGTGTTAGTTTTAATGTATGGGTTTAAGGAGGTTCTCAGACAAGTAAACAAAGGCTAAAACTCTGCGTCCATGGAAGAGAGTAGACACATCTCCGATTCAAATAAACAGGCCATTAAGAATTTACAGCCAAATCTGAACAAAGCCTCACTTACAAGGTACAAAATAGAGCTGAGCCGAATCCCAAGTGCTCCCTGACTTCCTGTAACCCTCAGAAGTCAAAGTTACAGCCAGCAATAACAAAGGCATGAATTTTACATCAACTGTTTATCACTTGTAGCTCAAACAAGCAGAGAGATCCTGCTGAAAGTGCACATTCAATCTGTATCATGCTTGTAAGTAGAAAATATGATATTTTATACTGATTTCAGTTTGATGGAACATCGATGTTGTGTGTCTTCTTTTGCAGAAAAAATCCTCTCTTTGCCATTGAAACAAATGGGAAATAGTCAGGAGTGCAGATTCAAACATGTACTGTGAAATGTAAATGTTATTAATTACATAACTAACATTATATAACTAACATAAGTAATGTAAATGTGTATTGTAAGTGAAATAAATAGGAAAAAGGAAAAAGACATAACCACATAAAGTCATAACCCAAAAACGCTAAAGGTCAAAATACAGGACACTGACCAAATTCCATTTGCACCCTAAGGCAGTGTTTTTTAATCCATTCATTATAACCAGACAACACAGCCGCTTGACATCATCATACTGAGTCCTCCATTGGCTGAGTGAGGTCTGTTACAGAGAAAACACAGTACAGTCTGAATAATAAACAGTTCTTTGGAGCAGTGCCACAGAACCGCTTTTAAGTTTTCTAAATAGCTTTGTGATGGAAGATGTGTCCGTGTGAAGAAAGTTTAATGTACTTCCAAATAAGATTTTTCCAAGAACCATAAGTAGCTAAGGTCATAACTCGCAATTTAACTAGGAAAAAACAGGATATCCCAAAAAAGAAGCCCCTCAACTGAGAATTCCTACTCATAAAGTGGGCGACATGGCATAAATTTAACATCACAATACTTCAGGATATTTTTACGATACACAATATGCCTCACGATATTTGGTTTTTCTGAGGTTTGCTAAGTTGGAACAGACAAAAAAGCACCAGTTATATCACATTTAAAAATACTATCCAAAACTATACAATGGTCAACAATTTGTTCAACATTTACTACTGTGCTGCACTAAATCAAGTTATATAATATAAAATATAATAATTGTGCTCTAATACTCTAATGACACACATTTGTGTGGCCTTTTTTTGTGACAATATTGTTACATTGCCCACCCCTATGCAAGCTTTTCTCAACTCTGAGTTTAACTGGAGATGTTATAAAGGAGGAGAGCGGTCAGTGGTTGAAATATGAATAGTAAAGCTCGTAACACACAACATGGTGTCTGTTTAGGGGAAAAAGTCCTGCCCTTCAAGAAAAAGACCAATCAGCCACCAATAAGCAGGGAAAGCCCCCCTCATTTTTGAGATCTTCGCAAGTACAGTTGCCAGAACAACCTGTTGTTGAGCCAAATGCTATAAGCTATTTATGAGGCTTTTGTCAGATTTTTCCAGTCGTTTCAAATATGTTTTTCAAACAGTTGTTTGGCCTTCAGTTTCATGTTTCTAGGTCTCTCCTTATTCAAAGAGAGGGGGGCCTGGTCTTTTCATTGGTCCTGGTCCTGTCATTTCTCTCCTTTTTAATGAGACTGTAGCAGTATTTGCTTTAGATTAATCAACAAACAGACACAGTAGCTGGTCAAATCATTGATCATGAAGGTCACTGTTTTGAGAAGGTAAATACAGATGAGAGGTTAGAACTTTTGTGTCTTCTCTATTTATAGTTAGCAAGTTAGACGCTCATATAGAGGACTTTTCAGAGGATCATCCAGACCAGCCTCGGTCACGGCCATTTCCCAAGGTGACGCAGACTGCAAAGGTCTAGCATGACTGCGGCTGTAGACAGATCAGATGACCTATATAGCGAACTATATGTCAAAGAGGGAGCCATTTTGACTGAGAGTGAATATTACTGGAGCTTCAGGAGCATGACATGGCTGAGGGTGGGTAAGGCTTTGGCAATGCAGCAACATAATCAGAAAGAGTTCCATAACAGGTTTTATGAACAACGGCACCCTCTGTCAAACTCCAACAGTCGCTTAGATGAGTTAGGATCATGTGACGAAGAGGGGCCAAACGCATTCCTCACATTCTTTACGCCTCCTCGGGGAAGTAATCACCTCTAAGTGTGCATGCGTATGTGTTAAAGAGAGAATGCCAGAGTGGTCCGTGTAAACAAGAACCCGTAATACGGAGATGCTTAATCTTCTGGGAGAGCGGCAGGGAAAGAAAACCAGGTCAATCAGCATTTTTTCCGTGGTTGTAATCGTGGTGGTAGTTGTTGTTGTTGTGATGACAAGTCACATCAGGACAGTGTTCCTGAAACATGACTCTTAATCTACTCCAGAGCAGCCCTAATGCACTGCCCTGGCTTCCTCTCTCTGCTCCTGCCACATGACTTACCGATACACTCTGACTGAAGAGGCACTGTGTAGGAAATGTGCAAACTAGTGATGCGCTTTGATGCAGTTTGTGGACACCGATTACTTGAAAATGAAAAGTGAACAGTCTGGCGCATGCACGGTATTTATATCGTGCTTGTTTCACAGCATCTGACTTGTAACAAGAACAGAAAAAGTGCCAATGGAATCAATTCAAAAAAAGGAACCAAAAGTGGCTCGTCTGTGACTTTTCTTCATAGAACCTTTTTGGCAGTGTTTAATTTTTTTAATCATTAGGGATGCACTGAAATTTCTGCCAAAAGAGAAAAAAGGCTAAAAATGTTGGCCAAAACAAACAAAAAAATTAATAGATCTTCACTGAAGTGTCAAAATCTTACCATTTAACAAATAATCTGAATTATAATGACAATGAGAAACAGTGATTAAAAATGTTGTTTGTTTCCTTCACTCGTTTGGTTGATTAACACTGAAACACAAACACGGTCTGCTGCAGCTTAGACCTGTGTTCTGTACCAGGGGTCACCAATCTTATACCCATGCATGGCTGTAGGTTTCCGTTCCAATCAAGCTGGAGCACACCTCATAAAGCTAATCCGTTGTTGAAGACAACTGATTAAGCAAGTGGAATCAGGTATGCTTGATTGGATTGGAAGCCTGCAGCGACTTTTCAGATAAGATTGCTGACTCCTGCTCTCTATAACAGCATTTGTTGCACAAAAATGTCTATATATCTTTTAGAGTTGATGGTTCCTATAAACATGTGCAAGTTATCCATGCCAAGGGCATTATTACATCCCCATACCATGACAGACCCCGGCTTTTTAATTTTACACTAGTAACTGTCTAAATACTTCTTTGGCCCAGAGAACATGATGTTTATTATTTCCATAAATAATCTGAAGGGTTGATTCACAGACCACAATATGCATTTCTTCTGTGCATCAATCTATTTCAGATGAGCTGAGCCCAGAGAAGTCAGCAGCGTTTCTGGACATTGTTGACATGTGGCTTCAGTGATGAACAGTGTTTATTGACAACAGTTTGTCAGAGTATTCCTGAGTCCATGTGGTGATATCCATCACAGAAGCTTTAGGGATTTTAATGCATTGCCATGTGAAGGGTCAAAGGTTATGAGCATTCAGTTGTGCTTTTTAGCCTTGCTTTTTATGCACCGTGATTTTTCCAGATTTCCTGCATCTTTTACGAATGGGGTGCACTGTAGAGGGTAAAATAACTAAAATCCTTGCAAAAAGTTGTTGAGGAACATTGTTCTTAAACAGTTGGACTATTTTTTTGGCTAAGTGGTGAGCCTTGACCCATCCTTGCTCATAAGGATGAGGCCTTTCCTAGATGCTCCTTTTATACCCGGGCGTGACTCTATCACCTCTTTAATAATGTTCCTAGTCTTAAATTGCTCCTGTCCCAACTTTTTTGGAATGTGTTACAGGCATTAGTTTCAGAATTAGCTTATGTTTACAAAAGGCAGCAAAGTTGATAAGATAAAACATTAAATATCTTGTCTTTGTACTGGTTTTGATTAAATACAGGTAAAGGTGGATTTACAAATCACTGCTTTCTGTTTTTATTTACATTTCACATACTGGAATTCAGATGACTTTTGGAAAGCATGATTTCATAATTTTACAACTTTTAATATTTACTATTATTTAGCAAGCTGTTTAAATTATATTAGTCCTCTAATCCATCTAATTCTTAGCTCTCTTTCCAGGCAACTGTCCCCTCTGAAGCATTGTCTGCGTTATAATGTTAATTCAAAAGCAGAAATGAAAGGG
This sequence comes from Colossoma macropomum, assembly GCF_904425465.1. Classification (NCBI taxonomy): domain Eukaryota; kingdom Metazoa; phylum Chordata; class Actinopteri; order Characiformes; family Serrasalmidae; genus Colossoma; species Colossoma macropomum. The sequence goes on from NW_023496043.1 coordinate 1,269,022, forward strand.
CAAAATATATGAACAAGAACAAAGAACACTTTCTTCGTTTATTGGTGTCTGTTTTTGATGGAGTGTGTCCTGAGTTTCAGGCTACTGGGAGCCTTTTTGCTCTGTAGCGTATATAGAGTAGGGGCTGACCCAGTTTACTGATAATGAACTGTGAATTTTGAGATATGACTCAATTCTCAGAGGTCAAGTTTCTTCAACTCAAACAGCAGGAACTCTTTGCACTTTTGGTTTCTGTTAATTACCTCTTATTTTTCATTACATTTTTTTCAAAATAAAAGTTTTTTTGTTAGGTTATTCTCAAATTAAATGCTAGGTTTGGATATATTTGACATGTTTTTGTTATTTTAACCATGATAGTGTTCTGTGTTCAGATTCAACAGTTCAGCCTTCATAACAGTCACATAGTTATTTAACTCCCAATGGTGCAGCTGTTCAAGGTTTTGCTCCATCACTGGGAGAATGTGGTATTATCAACAGTATTTTCACTGATACTTTAAATCCATGGGTCGCTGGTATTGGCTGTTATTAGCAGTTGGCTTTAATGTACCTACCGTACTTGTTTTGTATTAGAAAGGGTGTTTTTTTTTCTCTTGACAAATCAACACAGGCACCGAAATAAGATTTCTTTACTCTTTTAAAAACTCTCTCTCTGATCAATCATTTTTGACACATCATCAATATCCCAAAAGCACTACATTACAGAATACCAGTACTAAGGGCCTGTTTACACCTTGTATTAACATGCGTTTTTGGTGATCGGATCATGTTCAGATTTCATTTGACTGCGTGACAGGCCAGGTGTAAACACCCCCAAGATGCATTGTGAGTGGAAATTCGTCTGCCGAACGCTGACTAGCAGGTGAGAGAATAAACAATGAAGCGAAAGATGGAGGATACGTGAGGCTGGAGTTCATGCGCACCAGTCCGACGAAAGTGTCCCGTCCAAAGTTTATCCACTTTTATAGTAAAGGGGGTGGAGTAAACACAATTGAAATGAAAATGATGTATGTGTTACTGTGCTTTTTTACGTGGGAAAAGGACAATCAGATCTCATCTAAACTGGGGACGCATTTTAGTAAAAAGTGTAAATTGAATCCAGTTACGATCCAGACATGAAACACACGTTAATGCAAGTTGTAAACAGGCTCTAAATATCATGACTGATTAGTTCAGTGGTTCTCAATATCAGTCCCATTCACTGTACATTTTTGTGTTTTCCTTGCTATAATTAACTCTGAAGTAACTTTGTTTTGAGAAGTGCTGGGAACAAGGATGAGGCCCAAGCAAAAAAAAAAGAAGAAGATATTTTTATGGTTCAGCTAGCTCTTACAAACTTAATATATAAGACAATCATGTTGTTTCTAAACATAAAATAAGAACTTATTCCACATGAAGCGCCTCAGTACACAGCAACCATTATTTATTTGAAAAAATCATATTGTCATCATACACTGTTAAGAAGTGTTGGGGACAAAATTAGGCATGCCAGAAAACCAGTGGAGAATCCTCAGGGAATTCTAGGCCTTTAGAGAATGCTTAATGATTTCTGGGAATTAAGGAAACATGTCAGAAATTGAATTTTTAGCTTAATTTGTATTTAATGGAATCATCGCATTTTGTAGTATTTACACTCTGCAGTTGCTGTAGTACTACTCTTGTTTCATTGTTAAGTTTTGGTTGAAAATTAAGGGTTAAATTATTGAAATGCCCAATAGAAAACTGTCCAATCAAGACTTTTTTCGTGTGGTATGGAGGTAGATGAAGTGAGCTGTCCCATTGGTTTGGACTTCAGGAGCTGAGCTGAAGGCCTAATGTGATTAACTACTGACATAATTAGGTGTTGACTTTGGAATCAACCAATCATGGTTTAATTTACAATGAGTGGGACTACTTTCGGGAGAAAAAATGCTACTCTAGGCCTTCTGGAAGTCCTCAATATATCACTGACTGCAGTATAGCCACTAGTCAGGTTTCAGTCAGTTGTTAGAAATGGAAAAGGCCAGGACTCTTTACTGAGTCACTGTAAAAGTGCAGTTTTAAATAAAACATATAAAACATCTTTTAGAAGCTGCAGAAAATCTAGAACGGTCAGAAAACATTCATGTGCAACCAGCATTAGCTTTAGTGCTAACATACTATAAGATATCCCATATGGGCGCTAGCAGAAATTAGCACTATTGTAGAGGCTTTGACATTTATGACTTGAAATGAAGGCCTAGCTTGAATAAAAGTCATGGTTTGCCACTGGTAGGGACATGTCCCCAACGTCCCCAGTGTAAATTATGTCTATGCTAACATCCTGATTAAGGGCCTGACAATGCTCTGATTAGTGAACCAGGAGTGTTAGAACAGGAGAAACGCAAGAATGTCATTGGTCAGGAATTGGAAACCACAGACGTAGGCTGTCTTGGCATCGTCATGACGTCCTTACTCTGCCCACTGCTGAAAGGAAAAGACATTTTCTCAGCACATACATTCCTTCACTTCTGTCTCACTCTTCATTCTATAAAATTCCACACCTACATTACCGTTACACTGTGCTCATTGTTTTTAATACTGCATAAAATTATAATAGAAAATTTTTGCTTATTCTACCGAAAAAAAAAAAGAAAGAAGTCAAGCGCATGTGACTCACTGTCTCACTGTCTCAGAAGCTCAGCCTTTGTTTTTTCCCCAGTGTATTCTGATGGCCATCAGAGGAAGGAAGTCACACGGTAAATAGCAGGAAGTTCAAGCGCCTGAAGTCACACTGCCCTTGTTCCACAGTTACAGTCCCTTCTCTTTGCTTCAAAAAGGTCAGCACAATTTGGCCCAAAACCCCTAAGCCCAGGACCTTCAGGGTTTACACTTTCAAGCACAACCTTTCCATTCAGACTAAATGGCAAAGACCAGTCATTTAGTCAGCTTCACGGTTTTCACTGCTAACTCAAGAGAAAACGAGAAAACGGATAAAAAAAAGGATAAAAAGGATATAAAGGATATAAGCCCACAGCGGTGGTCACAAGAAAGTGCGTGTGGGCATTTTGGTGTCCGTGACATTTAGAGGCTTACATCAACATGTGTTTTCGGTGATCGGATTTCCCTTGACCACATGAAAAGCCAGGTGTAAACACACTCAGGACTCTTCATTTATTATCCTGTCAAGACAGGCATTAAATACAAGTTCAGCATTAGAAAAAAACAGGGAACCTATATGTTTGACAGAAAATTACACAGAAGGCTCAACAGCTGACTGAAATATCATATTTGTCTGTATTTAAGGTATTTAAAGTATCCACCCTTCACCTGTATTACAGCTTCCATTCTTTTCAGAGAATCTGCACTAATGCTTTTCCACACCTCCTAAGTTCAGTCTTAGACATTCTTCTTCTCATGATAAGTAACCCCAAACACATTCATTGATGTTGAGGTCTGGACTCTGGGGTGGTCAGTCCATTGTTCTGAGAACACCAGCAGCTTCTTTGCTTGATTTTTTACAGGGTATTTTCTTTTATCAGTGAGGGCTTCTTGATTTCTCCTCACAGTGGAAGGATGGACAGAAACACCTGTGGATGTTTTCAGATCTGAATCAAGAGTGGAGCTTGATTTTCTCCTCTCTCTCAAAGATGAAAGTGAACTCATTTTTCTTTGACCTAACCCTTCATTATGCAAGTGGATTAGCTTATGAAAAAATAGCAACTTGTACTTAATGGCCATTTTGACTAGAAATGAAATGAATTAAAGGTGGTCTCTAATTTTTTTCACGCGGAACTATACATAAGCAGAATTGTGTCTGTCGAGTACTGACTAGCATGTGATCGGATGAAAAAGGAAAAGCAAGATAGAGGATCTGCAAAGATAAAGTTATCCCCAAAACTAGTGCTTTCCTGCACTCTGGGCTGCTAAAGGCATCCAAGCTGAGGTTGTTCATTTGTAAGAGTAAATTAAAATCAGACATCATCTGGTCACACTGGGGACACGTTTTAGTGAAAAATGTAACTGGAATCCAGCCAAAGTATATCTACATATAATCCAGACATGAAACGCATATTAATGCAAGGTGCAAACTCATAGACTCAAACTCATAGACTCAAACTCATAGACTCAAACTCATAGACTCAAGTTAACATAGTAATTTTTAACTGCCTCAAATGCTAAATAAAAGGTGACATGCCATAAATTTTAGTTTGCACCAAAATCATCTGCTGATATGAGATCAAAATTGTTAACAATTATTAGAATTCTAAATTTGATCAACAACTGTCCAGCAATTGAGTTTGAGAACACCAGACAAATACTTGTGGCAGATCACAAATATTCAAATTACTGTGTTAGATAAAAACCAACTGATTACATCCTATGACAATATTAATTAACAATAATAAGCTCTCTGCCTGCTAGACTTGAGGATGAGGTTGAGGTTGGTTGTTGTAAAAGAATATTGTGCGTATCACTGGTTACACAGTGAAGCTTAAGCTTTCACCCCCAACAGCCGAATCGAATGCTATTTGATCTAAGACCAGTTTTTCTTTTACTCACAAACTGTAGTAGGTTTGTCAGACCCTGAGCCAAGATCAGTGTAAGAAAACAAGACAAAAGAGCTTCTATCAAAGCTCCAAACATCAAAAGCTGGGCCGATACAATTATTGAGCTGTTTCTCCTTCACACTCCTGAGAGGATGTTCTCGTTTGCACTGCTGTCAACTAGACTGTAAACATGACAAATACTAATACTACACCTAGCATAGCACAGCAGCCGGCTTATTTCAGCAGAAGCTGGTTCAGTTTAAAGTGTAATGAGGAGCGTTCTCCGAGGAACTTGATCGACATTTGACCCACTTCTGAGCAGCTGTGCAGAGATGTTCTTGATTCCATATGGAACGGAACAGAGGACCTGTAGCAAGGCACTCTGGGAGGCTATAGCGGGTGTTAAGAAGCAATGACGGCCGATAAGAAGAAAGTATGGAGGTGCTTTTTGAGAAGCATAGGGAGTTTATAAAACATAATACATACAACACAAACTAAATAGCTGTAACCTCATTTAGTTACACCTCACCTTTCCATTCAAATGAACAGAGTCAGCATGTGCACACTTTGTTAACATACAATGCAACTGAGTGGGCTTCTGAGGGGTGTAACCGTCTAAGCTTTAACTATCATCAGAAGGGTCACACGTTCAGTCCCTGGTGTCTGTGGCTGGGAGTCAGTAGGCCTCTGTCTGGGTGGATGGGACAGTCCTTCCTGTGCATCGCAATGTATCAGAATGCTCAGTTAGTGTTCTCCTCCAAGTGTGTTGAGTCTTGAGCTGATCAATGATGTTGCGTTTTAAAAGATGTGGTCGCCCACGTCTTGGAAGAAGCACATGCTAGCCTTCACCTTCCCAGCTTAGTACCATCGTCTGATAGGGGGAGCCCTAGCTAATGGCCATGACTAAACTGAGGAAGAAATTTGTTGATTTTCTAAGTGAGAGTATATTAACACATCTACCAAGGACAAACTTAAATATGACATTTGTGTTGTAAATTTTAGTGCACAGTTTCGATTTATTTACTGAGTTTAACATATTGGAAAAAAAAACAATACAAAATGTGTCATAACTTTTGCACATTTTACGTTTTTTTTGTTAAATATGTTAAATTGAGCAAGTAAACAGTAATTGTCCATTAAAATACACAGTAGTTTGTTTTCTGTAGAGGATGTTTTTACTTAGTTTCACTTTTAAAATCAAATATAACATTAATTTTACCAGGTGTGCCTACTATGAACGTTTGCATACAACTGTACAAAATAAATATTGTCTGAAATAATAACACGCTCTGAACATATTTCTCTAGACAAGAGCGCTGCAGTTTCTCATTAGGCTGAATGGAATATTAGTTAATGTTCTGTGAAGCTTGTCCAGCCTAGCAGCAGTTGCTACTGTAGAACACATTTGTGGGCGGAGCATGTAGAGGTCAGTTGCATTTAAAGTTGACATATTTTCAGTTTGTAAGTCAAACAGCGCGTAATGCTGTCCCCACACTGAGAATACATCATTGAAATAATCCCAGTAAAGGACTGCAACGGGGCACACGCACACAGCCATGCAGTTACAGTGCTGAATAAATGAATACTGATTGGGTTTTTAATTCAGGAGTTTCCTTTGAGAGCTCCGCTACAGAAGAGTTTTCTGCAACCCCAAGGGAATACAATACAGCCTCGTTTGTCTTCAGTCGCCCCCACTCCCTCTTTCTCTCTCCCTGCGTGTGTTACCTGTCTTTGGTTGTTTGCTTTTATATGAATATTCGCACAGTTGTCCTCCACAGGAACCCTTGTTTACTTCCCTTAGGAAAAGAAGCAGATTTTTGCCTTTTTTTGGTTTAAAAATACGCCATGTTTACTGCGCTGTATATTGTTGCTGTCATAGCAGCTTCATTTTTCATATCTCTTATTTATTTTTATACCATTTGAAAGCGACAGCTGGCCTTTACATTATGTGAACATTTCATGATGAATAGGTTAATATAAATGGCCCAGAATTACTTGGAATAAAACGTCAATGTTGTACAAGCTTGTATTTCCAAAACAGTAACTTTATAGGAAAAAGGAAAAAAACATCCACCATTTTTAATGTAACTTTAAATGGTGTGGAAAATAAAAATAATAAAAAAGTGTTCAGAGGTTTTATATGACGGTTTTTATATGACGAAAATCTTATTTATGCTAATAATGTGGAGGTATGAGGTTCTGCTCCGACAGTGATAAATATGCTTTCTCTGACTTCACTGGGTTTTCCCCAGTCTTATTGAAGGTGTTATGCCGGAGGTTGGCTTTAATCATTTCCTGTGAATATACAGTCTCTCGCTGGCCTTGTGTGCGCAAGTGTGATAATCTCGAGGTAAAAGGCCTGAATTCCGTTTCTGCTTTAAAACCCTATCGTAATTCAGGGCCAGTGGTGTCTGATTTGAATGAATTATCCTTGCATGAGCTTTCGCTTTTAGCCAGTGGCTGCTCAGGGCTGAATGTAGCAGACATGGTCTCTCAGTACACGGGGAATGTTTTTTAATATGGTAAAGGAGGCTAGTGCTCTGTTTAACCCTTAAACTGTAGGCTCATTATTCAGCTACTATGAATCATACAGTAACTACTATGAATGATTCTGTAACTATTATGAATGATTTGGTAACTACTATACCAATGTGATATGTAAACTAGTTATGATGGATTGGAGGCTCTGGTTGTGAACTGGGGAGAACATTCTAGAACAATGTGAATGGGGGTGCCCATCTAGAACAGTGTGAATGGGGGAAGAACATTCTAGAAGAATGTGAATATTGGAAGAACATTCTAGAACGGTGTAGGCTGGGGAAGCCATTCCAGAACAAAGTGATTGTGGGAAGAACATTTTTAGAAGAGTTTGGAAGGGGGAGACCATTCTAGAAAGGTGTGTATGGGGGGAGAACATTCTTGAAAGGTGTGTATGGGGGAAACCATTCCAGATAAGTGTGAACGTGGGAAGAACATTCTAGGAAAGTGTGAATGGAAGGGACCGTTCTAGAACTATGAGTGGAAAAACGTTCTAGAACAATGTGAATGGGGAGAACGGTCTAGAACAATATGAATGGGAAAGAACATTCCCAAAAAACATGATTGGGAGAAAACATTTAAGAACAGTGTGAATGGGGAGAATATTCTAGAACAATGTGATGAAAGGGGCACATTCGTTTGCAGTTTTTGTCGTTTGTTGCTGTTTTTGGTGAGTACCTTTAGGTTATATTGCAAGAGTTCATTTGTGTACTAGAGCTGTTTCAGGCAAGATGATGATGATTGTTATGATGATGATGATGATGATGATGATGAGCCAGCGGTCTGAGAGAGAACTCATTTACACCTCGGCAAAAGTATCAGCATGTCAGTGTTTTCTAACACTACCTCACTGTGCTTGTCCTGTAAATGTGTTCTGGTTTCTGCTGCTGGGTTAAACAAGCTTTACAGACTGATGTCAAACATCAAATTCAACCATGTAAGAAATTTTTAGTATTCTGTCAAAAACTGTGCACCGTGATTCTCATTAGGTTCGTTAAGGTGGCCTGTGTTTTTAATTTCAGAGCTTTTTTTTGTGTCTCCTGAGTGATGCGCCCGTCAAAGCCCTGTTGTTGGGAGATAGCGTGTTCGATCCACAGCCATCCGTGGCCAGGAGTCTGAAACAGTATAATTAGCTCTGCTCTGTCTGGGGGGGATAGGATGGTCCTCCCTTACCCCCATCTCCCAGCGTTATGCTAGCCGACGAGGGCACCTGTGAACTAACATAACAGAACTGGCAGCTAGTGTTCTCCAAGCGTGTTGAGCTGAGCTGTGATGTTGCGTTAGCATCAGTCTGAAAAAATATGGTGACACTTCACATCTTGGAGGAAGCGCACGCTAACCTTCACCTTCCCAGCTTGGTAGCATCATGTGATGGGGAAGACCTGGCTAGTGTGAGGTACTGGACACGCAAACTGCAAACAATAATGGGTAAAAATACAAACTATAGAAAACAACGACTAGTTGACTGCTAAAATGAGTAGCATTTGACTAGCCTAAGTACAAACACACACACACACACACACACACACACACACACACACACACGTCCAGTAGATAAGCTGTGTATGTGGGTGTGAGCTGGGTGTATTAAGAGTCCAATCTCACTGAATCTTTCTGCAGGAATTTCATCAGCCCTCATCCACACCCACCCTGAAACACCAGCGGGGCCAACGGCCAAGCAGATTATTGACAATTAGAAAGAGAGAGAGAGAGAAAGAAAGAGAGAGAGAGAGAGAGAGAGAGAGAGAGAGACGCACAGAATGTTAGACTGGGAAGACATGGGAGAAAGTAAAAGGGACAGAAAGGGTGAGCAAAAGAAGGGGAGAGAGAATGAGATGGAAAGAGAAAGAGATCAAATAAGAAAGAGAATGCGGGGAGGAGAAAAGGAGCGTGAAAGAGAGGGAAAGAGGAAATAGAGGGAGGGGAAGACAGACAGAGAATGAGAGAGGTGAGAAAGAAAAATGAGAGAGAGGTTAAAGAAAGAGAGGGAGGGAGTAGAGAAAGAGTGAAAGACGAGAAAACAGAAAACAGGAAGAGGATGAGACGGAAAGAGGAACGAGAGAGATCTAATGGAATTGGAACTTCCCTTATCCTGAGCTCCACTCGTCTAATCAGTCTCTGTCCTCTTCTGCTTTATCAAACCGTCTCACAGTAACATCACACGGAGACTCGTTCACTTCTCTTTTCTCCTCCTGTGGTTATTGGACTCCGGCCTCAAATGGCGAACTGGTGAGACCAGATTGAAACTAAAGCAAAAAACATAAGAACACTTTGAGTGCTTCTGTCCAGGAATGTTTTGGCCGCTGCCAACAGCTTGCCTTTCTGATACAGCTGTCCAAGATACACTCTTTTCAAGCTAGACTGAGTAAACATAGGCTATTTAAGCAAATAAATTGCAGGACTAGTGGTGAAACAGTCAGTGCTGCACTGATACTGTGTCAGTTATCAGTGCAGATACTGGCAATTGAACACAATATCATGTTGGCAATAGAGATCACTGATAACATGAAGCAGACACTACTGAGTGAAGCATGTCCACCAGTGAATGGAGCTTAACTGAAACAACCAACACGTCAGCAGTGTGGGATGACAAGCAGTACTAAAAATGCTCATTGTAAAAATATGTAGGGCTAGTGTTTTGTGGGAAGGCAATGGTAGAGGGTGATGTACCAGTTGGAATTCTTTATATCAGTTTCACAGATACGCCAACAAATAAACCAGTTAACAACGTTCACACAATGTAGATGACGCTAACGGAGCCCCTTACCTGAACGGCTGAGCCAGGCTTCTTTCTGTCATCACTCATCTCTCACTGTGTAGTCAGCTACAGTCTGAGTTAATGTTAGTCTAGGTTGTCATTGAGGGTGTACATTTTAGAGACACATGGAAGGAACCGCCGTCCCAACTATTTTAAAAACAATTAAGTATACAGATCATAAATATTTACAAGGATTATGATATGATGTATCTAAACCCAAGGCATTAATTGAGATAGTAATAAGGTAAATACATCTTTGCTGTCCGAAAACACATGTATCTCCATTTTATTTTTCTATTTGAATGCGGCAGATGTCCTTTACATTTTGTGGGAGTTTCAAGATGAATGGACCAATAGAAATGCACCAAAATCACTTAATATGAAACCTCTGTACATTAACTTACATTAGAGGTAAGACCGTTTTGTGCAACATGACTGTGGTCGTCATTGTTCTTTATTAGAGTTTTGTTCTAAATATCATGAGAATATTGAATAGTGAACTCAGTACTGTGAAACTAATCAAATCATTGGCTGAGTGTATCATTACACTCCTATTCATCTGTTTTAGTCACGTGACTTGTTTCGTGCAGCAGCCCTGTCTTCTGCTGCACCTCAATGAGAGTGACGGTGAGGAATATAAAGGAAAGTGAACACAAGTCAGAAACAGTGTTCAGAAAACAAAATAGCTGCTCTTGATTCATATACAATTCCCACTGGTTACCGATTTAAAGTCACATTGCAGTAAGTGGACAAGTGGCCTAACAAACGGTAGACAGGAGTTTCCCTGTGCAGACATGAACACTAACCCTTTTATACAGACAAAATAACGACTTTATAACAACTTTTATACAGACAAAAAACTTTTAATTGACTCCTCACGTCACACTTGTTTACCGTTTTTAATCTATCGACAAGAGCATTGGTTAAAGACCGAAAGCCCGTCTCTGTGCTCTGGGAAAGCCTGAATGTCATTAAAAACAGCTACTGCTGCTTCAGCACTGGATGGGAAAGCAGCACAGATTTAAAGAAGAAAAACTATGAGAACGGAAGAGAGAAACATTGACTAAAATAAAATACTAGTGTGGTTACCTTAGTTACTTAACGTTAGTAGAGCGAGTGAACTGTAGTCAGTGTAGGTTGGACCTAATCAGAAACTGTAGTGCAGCCTCAGTTTCTCTCAAAATACCTGCATTTAGAGTTTGTAGTTCATTTCAAATGATATTTATCTTGTATATGTGTGAAAGGTCACACTGTTGGGATAGATTGGGTGTAGTTTTGTTGTTGTTGTTATTATTTGTTGTTATTATTTTACAATTATTTGTAATCAAGCTAATGTTAGCATGATGTCAAACACAGTCCAGCTCACCAGTGTAGCTTTTTAAAGTGGAAACTCAGTCTTACGTAGATGTAGCATCTGTTTGCTACGGTTTCTCTCTGTGTTAAATGGAATTTTTGTCCAAATTCTGTAAAGCTTGCCAAGCCTAGCAACAGTTGTGGGCGGAGCTAGGAGAGATCACCTTATAGCAGTGTAGGTTTAGAAGGCAGAGGCAAAGCTGAAAGAGGAAAGTCTTGATTTACATCTGAGAAGAGAGATGAAAAGTGGAGAGAGAGATGGCTAGACACATTTTGACTGTTGCCAACAGCAGCAGTGGCAGAAATTGCGATGAGGGTGTAAAATAACGTGGGCCTGATCTAGGAATGGGCTTCTGCAGTTTGTTTATTCATGCGTCTCCAGCCGTAATCCCCAGCCTACTGTTATAATCCCATATGAAATCATTTTGTCTCGCTGCGTTAATGCCCTGTTAGGGGTCAACAGGAAACGTTGTTGAGCAGACTGTTAAATCCAGCTTAGCCTCATCCTCAGCCAGTCAGCCCGCCCCCTCACCGCCTTTCCGCACGTTTTCAGCAAATTGGTCGGCCGCGGATTTGGAAAGGTACATTTTCATTGGCTAGTGCTCAAGTCAATCACATCCCTAGTACCCACTTTATTGGGTTACTGCTTTATAATATCACTTACTTTACAGCACTTTAAATCATCTGTAATACAATGGCATATTTGCTGAAAGCACTCTTTCACATTTGCTGCCCACGAATCTGAACAGCTCTTGTTTACTTGTTGCATATTTGTCCCCTTTTAGCAGGGAGATATATTTTGCACCATTTGAATACAGTTAGATTTAACTCCTCGAAATGTGTCTCACCAATTCCTCACTCTCATATCTATATACCCTACATATCAGTTATAGTGGTTACTAGTTACCTAAAGAACCATGCTTGAAAAAGAGATTTGAGAGTGTGGAGAACCTTTCAAAGGTTAAAAGAACCTTTACAAAATGTAAGGGTTCTATAGTAATTTAGGGGCTCTTCCTAGGACCTAACATCATGGAGAGGTTCTTCCAAATTTTATATATATATATATATATATATATAAAAATTGGAAGGTTCTTCCAAGAACCTCCCCATGATGTTTAGGTTATAGGAAGAGCTGCTGTTGGAAAAAAACCTTGTATCTCCAAAATAAGAACTTTACAGGAGAAGGAAAAAACAGACTTTACTTTTAATGTAATGCATTTTAATGTCAATGGAAACAGAGTTTTTTCCAAGTAATTTAGGGCCATTTCTTTTGGTCAATTCATCATGAAATTAACACACAATGTAAAGGGAAACAGGCATTTTCAAATGATCTCAAAAACTGAAAAACAACAAAAATATATATTATTGCTCTGAAAACATGTATCTCCATTTTTATCGCTTTTAACCATTTTGGGGATACATGTTTTTCTTTGGGGAGCAATGATGTGTAATTACTATGTGTCAAAAAAAAATAAGGGATTATTTCTGGCACCACATACAGTTCAACTGAATATGCAAACTGCACGACAGTCATGTATTCTGACACATTATTCGATCTGTACACCATTGTTACTTCCTATTTTCCTGTCCTTTGCAATGAATGGCCTCATTTTAGATATTGCATATGTATGTTGCATTGTTTTATAGAATTTATACTAATGAATTACAGAAATGCCAAGAATGCATATAAATGAATGTGTCTGTATTGGCATTGTGTCTTACTGTAAGAGCAATAGGAGAATAAGCATTATCATCATAAAAACTGCCATCTAATCACTGTTGATTCATCAAGATCCATTTTAATCTGTGATTTTTAATGGGGTAAGTGATTTTAATCTAATAATCATGACAGCCCAAGTTTATAATAGTAACTGAGTAACAACTCAGTTACTAATAACTGAATAAGAAGCCCTACAGCTGTTACATCTGATATGTTAACACTGTGTCTGTATACAGCGCAGTAGTACAGGCTCTCTGTATGTATAGTTTGGTACAGGTATAGTTACCTGTATGTATTCTATAGCCATCCAGACTGAATGTATGAGGTTGTGTACTGAATGTACTGTGGCTGTGTTGAAAGTTGAAAGACCACAGGAAATGTGCTGACCATAGAGTTTCCCTTTTTCCCAGGCACACCCAGAAACCATTACCCCCTACCAGAGTGCACACTCTACACATAAATATAACCAGATACAGAGACCTAAAGCACTGTAATGTTTATTTCTGCTGTGCGCTGATGCTGAACAGATCAACCAACAGACTATGACTTCATGCCTTCTTGTTTTCATGGAAATGTTGTGACCTGTTTTAGAATAATACAGGTTTGGTATCAGATTTCTCCGGGACACCCCCAGAAATCACATAGATTTGTTCAAATTCATCACCAACACACCTGATTTAATTTAATGAAGAATTATTTAGCCAAACTAAGTGTTGGATGGTAACTACAAATAATACTGGGCTGCCAGGAGGAGAGGTTTGGAAATTGAGCACAGAGACATACATAAAATCCCTATTACTGTATTAATATTAAAAGCAAGCAAGCAAATAAACACTCACTGCCCAGATGCATACCAGTTTCCCATGTGAGTAGTCATTCGAATAGATGCAAGAAAACTAAAATACTGTAAAAAGTAAAAAAAGGAGTTGATATCTTGTGAGGTTTGGTCCCAGATTTCTCCTGGGTGACCCCAGCCAGCATATGGATTTATTAAATTCCATCACCAGCACATCTGATTTAACAGAATAACTAATGAAGCATTGATTAGACAAAACAGGTTTAACCACAAGCAATATTGGGAGAACAGTTTTGGAGCATTTCTACTGCTCCAATCATCACCACCAATTTTCACACAATGTAAGGGACAGCTGCTGAGCTCAAATTATGCAGAAAAATTAATTAGCAAAAAATGGAGATTTTTTTTTTTTGGACAGCAGTGATATTATATATATATATATATATATATATATATATATATATATATATATATATATATATTCCATATTTCATAATCTTAAATACACATGAAATGTCTTTCATACATGACTACGTATGAAACTATTTCCATAAACCTTGAAAATTTCAGTTCAGAAGGTGAAAATTAGGCCCACAAGTGGGTTTGATAAACAACAAAATCTCAGTATGTGTGAGTCTTCAGTTCTGTTGCAAAACCACCCCAGGCGGCTGCTCAAGCATTCAACACCAACAGTGGTGTGATTCCAGTTCTGTATACTCATGTCATCCTTTCATCTGCATTCATAGCGCTTGAGTGCAAAAAAACAGCAGTTTTTGCTTTACTGTGCCAATACGTAAAGACATCCCAATAGTAGTGCACAATTATTTTATGACAGGTCCAGATATTCTTGGAACAACTGTCTCTGCATCGCACCTCTAGAGATGTTTCTACTGATCCAACTAATTCGGCCTAAATACAGCACTCAGATATGGCACCTCATAATTCATATCTCACAAGTGGGCCATTTCAGTCTCTTTCATCATCGTCTAGTGCAACAGAGAGATAAAACTTCAGGCATAGCTTAAGGTTGGATCAGCTGTGCTGGAAGTGAAGTGGCTGAGAGTGATATAAATCTTTCTTAAGATCCCAGTAGGGAGTTCCTTCAGAGACAGTGGTCAGCACTTACCAGCCTGAGAGTTCTATTGCATCCTTATCCATGCAGTGAAAAAGGGGCGCAAGTTTTTAGTCTAATGCAGAGCCACATTAGCACATTAGCAACTCTCCGCTGAGACAGAATGGGGGTAGAGTATTGAGAATAGGCCATGTCATTGTTATCGTAATGAATTACATTACAACACAGTTTTATGAGTATACCATGGGTGTTGTCAGTACTTCTAGAACACTAAACAACTGTAGATGTCAGATTTAGATACATTATAGGTGGATACATTTTTTTAAAAATCTGTTTCTTTCTTCACTAAAACTAAATAATCTTGATATGTCCATTAACATCTCCTGTTATCATATATGCAAAAAGAAGAGCTTAATTCCAAACATATATTACATGTCAGTGGTGTTATATGAATATGGTGTAACACCAGTGACCGTGACACCAGTGACATTCTGGTTAAAACTGAAGATTTTGTAAATTCTTGTAAATTTGTAAAGACTCATTGCTGGTCAGGTGACCTTTTGCAATTATTTAAAGTTAGTAATAAAACTGATTTTTGGCATCATTTTGAGAAAGTTTTAATTACACAACCATCAAATCACATAACACTAGTGACACATGGAAGTTATGTGCTGCCTGATAAACAAAATTATTAATAAATTATTGAAATATAGTAAGCAAGTATGGACTCGCCTTCTCATGCCTTGAGATGTGTCGTCTCTGATGAGCCTTGACCCAAAGAAGCAGTTTAACAGAACTGAAAATACTATGTTAAAATGTATGAAGAGTGCTGATAACACCAGTGACCAAAATCTCTATGACAAATTATTTTCTAAATAAAATACATAATTTTTTAAATGGAGTATAACGTTTATGATATAAAAAAATAAAACATGGATCTGTTTTATACAAATTCCTAAGTTAAACCTCTTAGAAATATTGTTGTACATTAAAACCGGTTTCTCAAATGATGAAAATTGGTTTTGTGACGAGCTGTTTTACAAATGCAGAGCGACTATGAAACAGGATAAAAACGAAAAATCAGAAAAATCATGAGGGAAAAGTATTTTTAATCTTAGGTCAACTGTGTAAATGTACATACCAACTTTTGGAGCTGTGTCTAAAATTTAAGCATCTTTTTAAGCCCTGCAAGCTTTGTGACATGGTTTCCTCTCCAAATGGAGAAATGACCCTTTTATGCATTTATTTTTTACCAATTGTTTGATTTCCTTCTTGTTTCCTCCTGTTCCTTTTAAAATAGTTTATTTTAGCACATGTTAAATTAAAAAGATACCGGCTGATGTTCTTTGTCCTATATGAGGTTTGTCTTAATTGATATGTCAGTATGCAACTATTACTCACAGATAACGTGATGTACAAGCAGTACAAACCTTGCTAACGTCATCCCTTTCAGCTGAGTGGCTGAGTCAGGGGTGTTTCAGTCATGTTTCAAAGGAAAATGAAAACGCAGCAGACCCTTCATCACCTCCCACTGTCTGTCTTGCTTCTGAAGTAGTAGTCTGTTTTGTTTTGAAGTCGGCAGACATAAAGGAATGGCCGGTCCATTGGGGTTAGCCTTAGCCTAATAGGGACTCCATACCGATTGCCACACTCTCAACCTACTTGAGAAACTTGGTCAGCTGCACCAGACAAGGCCATGGAGCATCGTGGGATGCAAAAGAGGCCATGGTACTGATAGTTGTATAACTGTAATATTGGAGATTCGAGCAGTCTCTGACCGCCAGAGGCACGAGTGTATGGGACACACATATGAGACCAATGACTTGAGAAATATGACGAAGCTGAAGTGTTTCTCAACTGAAGAAAGAGTGTATTATACATTCACATAGCTCAGAGAGAACTACAGCAGGTAAACCAGTTTATCTTTCTGATACATCTACACAAGATGAACAGTGTGTTGAAGCTACTCTAGGTTTGCTCAGGCTACAGGACAACACCTCACTAAGCTAGTTTCTTACAGAACAGATTGATATCATCTCAGGGACGTTTCTGAGGGAATTACATTAGCGTGGGCCTTGTGTATACCCTTGAGTCTTTTCTGTGTCAAAGGAACAATGAATGCTTTGTAGCTCCTCATTGAATTTTCCTCAGGAATAGCTTGCATAAATCAAATAGAGAGTTCACGTCCTTCTTCTCTGGGGATTATAGTAGAAAAAAAGGAGAAATAAAGTAGGGCACACATATGTGAAGACACACGTTCACTATAAGGAACAGCTTCCTCTGAAATATAGGCTCTTTTGAAAGACTTCATGTACACAAAGATTGCAGGAAATGAACAATAAGAGAAATGCCTGTGTAGATTCTTGCTCAGGTAATTCCCATATGATTTTTTCAACAGACCTTTTACAACTCACACTTTCTACCCTGGTTTGGAAGCCACAGTCATACTGCCAGAAGAGCAATTATGTAAAGGCTATTGTCATTTAGATGAACGCCTCAGACACAAATCCCCCGGCTTTCTTCCCATCTCGTCGTATCTTTAGTAGAATCCAGCAGGGCGTATCACTGCAGAGAAACATGAATTGCTGTACTCGAAAGTTCACCCATTGTATTAGTGTTGTATTAGTGGGAAAGGATTTCAGGGTTGTCATTGGTAAAAATGCACTTTTACACAGTACTGAGCTTCTCATAATGTTTGAAGGAATACTTCACTTCAGCTAGTGTGGCACAAAGTGCTAATGTAGCAAACACCTCAGGTAGAATTGCACAAAATGCTAATGTAGCAAACACCTCAGGTAGAGTGGCACAAAATGCTAATGTAGCGAACACCTCAGGTAGAGTGGCACAAAATGCTAATGTACGAAACCTCAGGTAGAGTGGCACAAAATGCTAATGTAACGAACACCTCAGGTAGAGTGGCACAAAATGCTAATGTAGCGAACACCTCAGGTAGAGTGGCACAAAATGCTAATGTAGCGAACACCTCAGGTAGAGTGGCACAAAATGCTTATGTAGCAAACACCTCAGGTAGAGTGGCACAAAATGCTAATGTAGCAAACACCTCAGGTAGAGTGGCACAAAATGCTAATGTAGCTAACACCTCAGCTAGTATTATGCAGAAAGCTAATGTAGTGAACACCTCAGCTAGTAAGTCTCTTCACTTGCCCCAGATTCATTTCACCCTAGACCAACATGTAACAATTGAACACCACTGCTATGCAAAATGCTAATGTATCAAACACAGATTGGCACCTTACGGTGGCACAAAATAAGCCAATGTAGTGAAGCCCTCAGCTAGTGCAGTCCTAGAAAAACCAGCACAGACCAGTTGGGATGGTCACCAGCATAGGTTGTGTTCTGGATACTGGTATGCTGGTCTGCGCTTTTTGTTTTTCAGCAGGATGACGCTAATGTAGCAAACACCTCGGCAAAATGGCACGAAATGCTAATGCAGCTAACAGTGAATGCAAGCTAGTTATAACCAGCCTTATCTGCACAATGCTAACAAGCTTTTATTTAAGGTTTGTGTTTTTTGGGCACATTACTCTGTTACCTGAATGTGACAGAGCAGGCTGTAATAAAAAAACTAGGCTCATTCTGCCCTTGAATTTTAAGATGTATATATATATATATATATATATAAATATATATATAAAGCTAACACAATAGCTACAGATGTTGAATAAAGGAAAAGGAGCAGATCGAGAGTCAAGCCTGAAGGAAAAGCGTGGTGATACACTGAAGGACAGACATTGTTAAGGTGGTTTGTGCTTTAATAGCTGTCACATTCTCTTTACTGTGAGCTGATCACTTGAACATTTTAGTGCCAAAGTGGAGGTAGAAAGAAAAGAGAGAGAGGTTTTGTCAGTTTTAGAATGTGTATCTGTCAATTCAGGGCGCTTGATGATTCATATTATGTTGACAGTGAAAATGACAGCAGTGTACTGTGATCAGTACAAATGATAGACTTGCCAGTTTGTGCTCTCAGCCACTTACAGCAAAGTGTATATAATCTTAAAACAAACTGTTTTTTTTCATTCCTTGTCTTTGTAACTAGGACAGGTTGAGTGAAAAATCCCATGTACACAATTTTTTAACTCCCAATTGTGCCAAGATGTTCACTTTAGTTTTTGCATATTGAGTTATCAAGTAATTTAAAATATATTATTTTTTAAAATGTGGTTTTTGACACTGTTTAACCTACTGTTATCTACAAAAAAGGACAAAGAAAACTGACAAAACTCATGCTTCTTGATAGAGCTTGGAATATTTTTCCAAACCTGACATGACCGAACTGCTCACGTCTGGTTCGGACATCATTTTCCAAATATGTCTTAGGCTCAAGTGGGGTTCAAACTTCAGATTTGTGTTCTCACAGCCCGCCTCCCACTTTGAACAAATTTTACCCTGCATTTCCCCCCTTTAGTTTTTCTATTTACTTTATTCTTCCTTCTTACTTTCAATACCTTAAAACAGTTTTTAACTTGACATGCTGGAGTCACTCATGCAGGTTGTTGAGGTCCACAGGAGTACAGTTTAATTCAGAAACACAGATGTTCATATTTGATATCTTTGGCCAAAAATGTTTTGCCTGTTAAACTTAGGGGTGTTGTGCAAAAGCATTGTTTCATTAATGAATTTTTAAAGCGGGACTTAAGCTTAATTTTGGACAGCTGATTATTTTATCACATTATTTTATATTATTTTTATCCATGATCTAATGACAGCTGTTATGGTCACTACACCGTAACCAGCACCATCCTATCAGGCTTTATTCGCCACTTTGGGTTGTGCTAGGCTGGTTCGGGTCAGTTTTGGACAGAATTTAGTTGACTCCGGTCAGTTTTGGAGTGCTTTGGGTTGGGTTGGGCTCAGGTTGGGTTTAGACTCAAAACTTGGGTTTGGGCTCACCATGGCGTTAGTTGGGCCAGATCAGGTCGGGCTTTAACAGTTAGTTTATGGGCTGTATTTGGGTCAGGACCAAAATATCAGGCCTGATTAAAGCTCTGCTTCCAGCTTGGTGGCACATTCTCATCCATTTTTCTAGATAACAGTATGTCATGGTAGTTGGTGGCATATAGGCTTCCATTACTCATTAGCTACATTAGCCTCAGAACTAAAGAAGCAAATATCAGACCCCAAACGTGTCTGGCAGAATTGACTACATTTGGGGAAAGGAGGGAAAATATGTGAAGTTTTTGCTTAACTATTCCTTTAACCCATTTTTAGAAGAACACAATATGCTATTGTTTATTGATCCTACAAAGGAAAGGCCCAGTCTGGGAGAAGCACACAGCAATGGGGGGTTGTGCCAGGAATATCCAGGCAGTTCTGGGATTTGAACCCACAACAACTTCCTTTTGCTCACCTCTCCTACCACTAGGCTACCAGCCAGCTGAGGCCAAAAACACTTTGAATTTGCTGAATGGGGAAGGCAGACATCCACTGCACTGAAGTGTTCTCAGAGACAATTAGAAAAAGAGCTCGAAAAGGAGTTTGTCGTTTTGTAGAAAATGTTTTTGGATTTTGCATCACACAGGCAAGCAGGATGTAAATGGGAACAGTGCTACCAAATGGAAATGATTTTATGCCAAGCTCTAATTAACTGAGCAGTTCTTTATGTCTCTCACTTTCTCAGAACATTCTAGAGCGAGTCCATTTCTACCCTGCAGGAAATGCAGTGCAGTCACATTCGATGACTGAGAATTGCTTGTGGCCTGTTTGTTGTGCAAAATGTGTGAGGCACGATGCAAACTTGGCAAAGTGACCATCATTTCAACATTATTGTTGTAAAATGGTAATTTTATAGGAGAAGGGAAAATGTTCTCAACTGTAATGTATGCTAATGTAATAAGATTTTATTGCGAGGAATTTTAGACCATTTTTATTGGTCCAGTTGTCATAAAAAGTACACGCTGTAAAAGGCTGCTGGTGTTTTCAAATAATGTAAAAAGGGTTTGATATGACACTGACTCTATTCGACATTGCATCTCCGTAGTGTGTTGTTATTGATATGGCAAAAAGGGAAAATTATATTATGGATTTGTTTTACATACACCCCCTAATTCACTCACTAACTTTCTCATATATACAAGTAAAAACCCTGAAACATTGGAATGAATAATCTCTGTAGCTTTGTAGTCTGTAGAAGCTGTGACACATTTAAAAAGCAGGCCATCCACTTTAAGCAGTCGGCAGCAAATTGACTCAAAGCTGCAGAATTGTTTTGTATGTTAATTAGTATTTCTTATCTATCTATAAAACATTACGTTTGAAGCTTTATCTCAGTCATTAAATTCAACTCTCAATTGATTCAGAATCTGGGCTATTCTGTGAAAACACTGCTTCTTGTTCCATCCTTTTGTTTTTTTCCGTGTCTTAGATATTTTCTTTTTCTCATTCTTTCCACATGCCTGGCACTTATCGCCGTCTCTGTCTTAATGACTTTTTGACTGTACCGTGTCTGTTCTCTCTCTTTTTTGTCTTCCTGAGCCGTATTACTAATGCAGGCTTCTGTCTGAGAACATCTGCTTCAAAATTCTGTCCTTCATGGCTTCTACAAGTGAAGATAGAATGATCAGCATTTAACATGTTGCCTTTAAACATGATGGTTCAGCTAAAAATCACATTTACTCACATTTCCAGCCAAAATATGATGGGTGTCCAAAATTAGCTTCTTTAACTTTGCGTTGGAAGGCTAATGTAGCTAATGAGTTTATACCTGACCAGTTAGCACTGTGGTCATGTGAACAGCATACTCTGAGTTCTTAGATTGGTGTAAGGTCTAGAAATCCGATTAAGAAATCTGAAAAGAGAGCTGGATTTTAGCTCTGTAATCGTATTTCTTAGCACATGTGTGCTCTTACTCAGATTTCTTTCAGATTTCTCAGTCTGCACATGTGCGGAAACAGTCCACGATACCGGAAATAAGCAAGCAGTGGTTAACACACCATCCACGAGATGGCAAAAAACACATTTGCAGCGGTGCTGAAAATATCTGCATGCTTGATGAAATGAAGAATTTAAATATTCTTCTTCTTCTAGATGATGTATGTTTTACAGGTAAAGTGGCTCGATGTTTATAAAACATGTGTGACGTGTTGCTAATCCGAAATGTTTTGACGCTGTGTTGAGCTGCTAGTGAGCAATGAAGGGTGAAAGATAAGGCATAAGAACCTCTCCAAAAACACAGCCCTGCCAAGATTAAATGGACAGCACAACTGCAGCTTTGTTGACACCAAAAACATTGTGTACAAATAAAAACATAAAAAAACATTTAAACACACTAAAACTCTTTTATAAATGTTGACTTGCTCATCTATAAGACAACAATCTGGTTTACTTTCAGTGTTGTAACTCATGTATCATGCAAATACATCCCAATTCATGCAAATTCATCCCACATAATGCAAATACATTGTTATTGTATGGAAAAATTGCAACAAAGCATTACAGCTTCTTTATATTTTAGTGAATTCACATCCACTTCTATTCTGACACCTTGTCCTCTTCTCACTTTGTAGGTAAATATGTCTACCAGCCTATGACCAGTGTCTGCCAGCTTCCCAGCACCTCAGTTCCTGCCACGCCCTCAGACCACACCCAAACAATGAACTTGTCCATCTCCCTGACCGAGCGCCTCCTCAGGACCGCCCCCAACTTCAGAGCCCCACCCTGCCCAGAATCACCCAAGTTTTGCGTCATCTCTGACCTGTTTGTTGACGACTACATTGTGAAACGGATCAACGGAAAGATGTGCTACGTGCAGCGGCCACCCCCATCGATGCCCAGTCCACCACAGCAGCCGCAGGCTTTGCAAACCCAATCGTCCAATCAGAAGGCCCATAAGCAAGCAGCCCAAGTGGGTCAAACTCAAGGTAAGCAAAGCCAAAAAGCAGGTCCCAAAATGGACCACTGTTCTTCACCATCCAGTTCAGAAGATTCCGGCATCAATGCGTTGGGTCTGCATTACATGGAGTCGTGTGACGAAGACTCCTGTGAGGACGATGAGGATGAGGAAGAGGAGGATGACGAGTTAAGCACAGACGGAGACTCTAGTCCGGGTAGCCTCTGGGAGCAAGACGAGTGCACCCTACTTTCACCATCCAAGTCTACAGTGGAGATCATTGAGAAGATTGAGACGACTGTCTGATGCATTAAGACGTTTTTCAGACAACACAAGCCTAATCTATCCTATAGTTCTCAACTTGAGGATGGGATTTGACCACCGGTTGGCTGAACAAGAGCTCAACCAAAGAGCCAAGAGGACACAAACACTCACACTGTCTGGTAGTGCACCTGAGATGTTTCCACAGAAACCACCCTACTCTCTCTCTTGAGGTTGGAACTTTCTCCACGGTCCTTCTCTCCATCACCTTCATTTTCCTTATATACAGTCTTCTCTTGGCATGGTGACACTGCTACGGATTACACGCAATGGAGTTAAAACATACACTGAAGATTACGGCCACAGGTTGTGTAAGCGATGGAATACTTTCTTCACCAACAGAAGGAGCAAGTTCATACTCGACAGTGATAATAAGGTTTAAAATTAATTTTCACACGTACACAAACACATTCACGCTCTAAACAAGATGGAGCAAGGGCTACCTCTGCAGAAGAAAACTACGACGGAGTTTTTCCTCAAAGGAACTTAAATGTAATCTGGCAGATACATCAGAAATCAAAGGAAGAGAAAGGAGGTCCGAGTAGGAGAGTAAAAAAAATAAGAAATACCGTCCACCATTCAGTGGAAAAGAAAAAAAAGAAAAAAAAAGTCTTGGAAAAGAGAGAGAGAAGGGCAGATGGAGTCAGAGACTCTCCCTCCTGCTGTAAGCAGGCTCCATTTGAACTGTGACTAAATGATGCATGAATTCAGAAGACTGTAATGAGATGGTGTGAAGAAAAAGGGGGTCAAGGCTCTATGCTCTAGGGTACTCCCGTCCCACTGCCCCCTAAAACCCCTCTCACAGCCTCATGTGGTGCTGCAAAGGCCACATTGCCACTCCACCTGACCCTCAGTGCACAGCCCTGAAGGCTTACACAAGATTATAGCTTTCTTTTCCCCAATGAGGAGAACATATTCAAGCTTTTTGACAATCATGTAAGGATAGCAGTCTGTGCTGTAGTTTCAAAGAACTGATCTGCAGCAGAACATCAAGGGAAGAGATGCCATGTTCTCTCCTGGAAGCGCAGAGCAGGATACTTTGAATGTTGTGTGTCGTGTTTTGGATGCTACCATGCCACTGTCATTGTAGAAGAGCTATGGAACCAGAGGAATGTGCAGTGTCATTGAAATATGAACTCTTTGAAAGCTAATCAAGGCACTAGTTCAGAAAGCAGTGTTTACTTCTTTAAGTATACTAGAATGTCCCAAGGTTCTTCGGTTGCAATGTTCCTTTCTTGACAAAAGCCTCAGCCTGTTTGGTAACCAATGACACATGACCTAAGCACATGACACGCTCACTCCACCATGTTTGGATGGAAGTGCTGACCTGTACTATAATAGAACATCAAAGTGGGCCAAAATTGTCTCTTCATGCTTAGAGATGCATTTTAGAATGCTTAGACTCTGAAAGTGGCAGCCCACAACACCTAAAAGCACAGCCTGCATGGGCCTAAGAGCTACGAGCCAACAGAATCAGAGACTTGAAAACCACTTAAGCGAAGCCAACACAACCACTGATTATTACTGTAAGTGCATGAAACCGCTACAGTGTGATATAACCGTGAGGATTTGGCTATTAGTCTCAGACGTAAATGAGCTTGAAATGATGCCCAGGACGGCGTGATCCTACAATCCTTTCACTGCTGAGGGTGGGTGTACAGTTTTTTTTGTTATTTAATAAGCTAATAAAACTGTACAGAATTTTCATGTTGGGTTCGGAAATCCCTGATGTGTATTAAATGGGATTACAATTGTATTCAAATCAGATTCAGACTGTTATGCAACTGAATCTCTTAATGGCATTAAGAAAGAGACTGTCAAGGATCACTTTTGCTGTCCTCACAGGAGTGGAGACTAAAACTAAGGAGACTTTGTTGACAATCTACTCCTGTCCATCTCTGATGATGGCTCCAGTCTGTGACCATAGCTTCCTGTTGCACGAACCTGTGTAGTCTACAAGCACAGAACTTTGTCACTGCCTGAGCAGAAATGTCCATTTTGGAGCTGTTTATGTAGAAGAACTAATGGACCCATTATGTACCCCAGAGGAACCCCCACACTCAATTATTTGTATGATTACCTCTCCTGCTGTTGGATGAATGAATGGGTATCCCTGTCTGTCTGCAGTTTCATATCAGGGAATAATATTGTAGCTATAAACATATACTGTAGATACACAAATGTTTATCGCACATTTAAATATTCCCCTTCTTTTTTTTTTTCTTATATCAGTTATTGTTAACTTATCTCTTATTTTTCTTATAAACAAATCTAAAAATAAAAAAAATGTGCTGGAGTCTGTTATTTTGTTTTTTTTTATCTAAAATTACACTGTGTTGTAGAGCTTAGTTCATAAATGAGTCTAATAGATGAATCAGCAGGGAATAGTCTTAGTAATTCCCCAGCATAATAAACGTAATCCTTTCAATTGGTAGGAAACAGCTTGTGTGAAATTATCACTCATCCTAGTCAGCAGACAAACAGATGGAACATTAAAAAGGATGGAACAGAGAAGTCGAGCAGTGAAAACAGAAGAGTGCAGTGGAAACCTTTGCACATCACCATGAAGAAAACATCGAGACTTTCAGAGCCAGGTATCGGGTATCACATCGGCCATCAGCAAAACCAAAAAGCTTTTAGAGTGGCTTCTAAATAGATGAGAGTAGGGTATTATTGAATGTACTAGGTAACGTGATACATGTAGAGACTGCAGTGCAGTTTCAAGCTATGATAAGTCTTTGCCGTGGAGAGATTTTATGGATATGCCACTATTACAGCACACATGCTTTCTCTAAAGCAAATACATGCAGATTATGAGAAATGACAGCTATATCTTTTAAAGACCATCCTACCAGCTTCAGATAAATGTAGATAATATGCCAATATTCAGTGATTACGTACACCACGATATTCAACAATGATATTGTTATTGTGGGCACTTTGCAATACCATCACTGCATGTTAGTCAAACAAGTTGCAATTTTAAATGGGAGCTTTATAGCAGGGCAGCTCTGGATTTACCAGCTCTCACAACACTATTATATTTTGATGTACAGCTGTTTTAGCGTTTAATTGCTCACAATAAGGCTTGCCTTCACTTTCCATGTGCTATCTAGAATGCCAAGGTTCTACCACCTGGCACAAAAAAGAAAGACATGTTGACCATTACGACTGTCAAAAACCGGATTCCAGAAATGAAAGAAGGCTGCAGTGTTACACAAACAGTCATCAATTTTTTTTTTTTCCAAAGACTAACCACCAACATATTATTACTATTACAAATAAATGGATGTGCGTGTATTATTTTAGGGGAATTCCACTGATTTTTCAAAAATTCTGCATAATCAAATGGTTAAGTTGTAAACAAAGTCATTCAGAGTGATTTCATGTGAAATGCTCAGTTCTAGAGAAACTCTATTGTTGACAGTGGTGGTGATGGAAACCAGATGTCTGAAGAGTTTAATGACTCTAAAAGCTCCCTCACAGAACACTATTACATGAAATGGTTATGAACACTGCGATATTATTTTACGATGAGGTAAGGTTTTTACCCTAAACATATTTTGTTAACACTTTCTGTGAGTATCATGTCTATGAGCATTTATAAACAGGTTCATAACATGTTATGATACATTCATAAGGCTGACAAATACAACTTACAAACTCTTATAATGGGGTTATATTATCATGTTAGATCTTAATAATATCCTATAACCATAATGACAAGTACAAAAATTCTGAGCACACTCTGCGTGCCAGGAGTATCATTATGAACACTACTTATAATATGTTCACAATTCATAATGCATAGTAATATTTATGAGGCCTTGTGTATGCATGGATTATGAATGTGTTCATATATTCGGAGAGACATGGCATTCATAGAAAGTGTTACCTATATTCTTTAGAAATTCCATTCATGGTGGAGAAGTACATGCAGGGTGTTGTAGGCAAAATAGTACTCAGAAGACATGTGCAGGTTCACTGGTCATTTTGCATAGTACATAAAATGCCTATACTTGCGCTGACATCATAAACATGTTAAATTGTTAGGTAATTATTGTTTTATTAAATTTTAAATTGGCCCATGTGTAGGTAAAGGTTTTTAACACTGATCTAAAACCAGCTCTCACATTTTGTCGCTGCCCAAAGAAAATCATGGCAGTTGTCCTTTTCATTGTGTACAAATTTTGATGAATGAACCAATAGAAATGCTCCAGTGTCAGTTATAATACTGATAAAGCAATGGCTTAGCAACCAAACTTAGCTAACAAACACCTAGCAATACACTAACAAGAAGCTGGAATACCATACCAACGTCATAACAGTATTAAAGCAAGTACATAGAGTTACTGTATAAATTAATTATATATCAAATTAATAATTTATTGAAAATAATCAAGAAATGCCTACAAATGCTTTAACCCTCTATTGCACGCTGTTGCTTCAGGGCAACAAACTAATTTTCCTCACTTTACAATAAAATTACACATATTTAAACACAATAAGATTAACAATAAAGGGAAGAGTTTGAGTAAGTCAATAAAAACCATGTACTTGGTCATACTCTCTCTTAGTGGGCACATTTAAACACATTTAAACATATTTTTTTTTTAACATTCAGTATCTTTTTTTTGTAATGAGAATTAGCAGAAATATGTTTGTTGCCTAGAAGCAACAATGGATTTAACAACTCACAAGTCAGGTCTCACCACTTCAGGGAACATGCCACTGTATCATTTCTTCCCATTGTCGCACAATGTTGCCTTAAGATCCCTGAACATTTAAGAAATGTTTTTGAAATTAATAATCGGGTCCAAAAAAAAAATAAATCAAGGACCGTTTTACGCAAGAAAAGTGAATTGAATTTTTTTTTATTGCTCTCAAAATGCGTACAGTAGAGGGTTACCTTTTCTCTTTCTAGCTAAAATTTTAGCTGTTGGGAATTTAAAATCAAAACCTTTCAAATTGCAATTCCGTTAAAGAAGTGATTAATTGTTCAGCACTTGGTGATAATAACAATATCAAGGACATAATTATATTTTAATATTATTGCAAAATCAAAGTAATAATA
Source organism: Colossoma macropomum (assembly GCF_904425465.1). Taxonomy (NCBI): domain Eukaryota; kingdom Metazoa; phylum Chordata; class Actinopteri; order Characiformes; family Serrasalmidae; genus Colossoma; species Colossoma macropomum. Next base: position 1,297,005 of record NW_023496043.1, read on the forward strand.
ATAATAATAATAATCTTGACCTCTGAGGTCTCAACCTTTTGACTGTGCATCAAGTCATATCTGAGCAAAAGACAGTCCCTCTCTAAATCCCTATTAACCCAGGGAACCTGGAGCAGCCAGATCCTTCAGGCAGAACCAATGGAGCGCAGAGAGTGTGTTGTGGGATTTGAGCACCTCTCCTTCTGGCTGCCGTGTGCACACCTCTCGAGAAACCTCTCAGCAACACAGCGGCAAACACACACTCCCCTAACAAGCTAATGGAGATGTCAGGTCTCGCACTGCTGTATTCTCTCCTGTCTGTGTTTACCCAGGAGAGGAGAGGAGGGGGAGCATTCCAGGTTGTCAAGGAGACAGATACCTCGCGGAGCTGAGAAGTAAATGCTATAAACACACATGTGGCTTGAAGCTATTGGCAAAGGAGGCTTCACATCCTCACACACATCCTCACACACACACACACACACACACACACACACACACACACACACACAAACATACTCGCCCAGAAAAGAAACACGAGAGACGAGCGTCAGACTCTATCACGCTTCTGCCAGTTCCTCAACTACACCACAAATTCCATCTCCATGGATACAGAATGCTAAAGGCCTTCATTTATTATCACGGCTTAATTAACTTTTTATAAACAAATCAGAGAAGAGGAAACATTTCTATATATCAAATTAGCTACTGGCTGCAGACGGGAAAGCATTTCATTTTCAGGAGCTGCACTACTAATCTCAATGCTAATCACTAAAGCAAGTTCATTTATGTAGCACCTTTCATACACTGTCATTCAAAGTGCTCTACACATGAGAAAATGCAGTGTCATTTAGAAAGGAAATAAACAGAATAAAAATATATATTATAAAACATGATTAAAACAATAGATTTAAAAGAGAAAATCATTAAATTAAAAATCTAATTAGAAATTAAATTAAAGAAGGGCTAGAAAAGCTAACAGTGTTTTAAACTGAGCTGAAAGCTGCTCCAAAAGGAATGTTTTCAGCCTGGATTTAAAAGTGTCCAGTGTCAGGGCTCTTCTGATGTTCTCTGTCAACTGCTTCCATTTAAAAGCAGCATGGTGGCTAAACACTGCTTCTCTATGTTTAGTCTTCACCTTCGGGGTGGGGCAGAACGAACTGAAGAGTTTCTAATGATCTGAGAGTTCTGATCAGGTCATATCACTGCAGCAAATCAGAGAAATATGCTGGTTCTACACCATTACAAGATTTACAGTCCAGAAATAGTATCTTAAAGTCTATTCTATAACAGACTGACAGCCAGTGTAAGGATTTAGGATTGGGGGGTGGTGTTTCCCCTTCTTTCACTCCTAGTGAGACTCTGGCAGCTGCATTCTGAATCATCTGAAGCTGTTTGATTATCTTTTTTGGGAGTCCAGTTAAGAGACCATTACAGTAATAAATTCTGCTAGAAATAGGTGTGAATGAGTTTCTCCAGGTCTGCTTTAGTTTCTGATCTTGGTGATGTTCTTAAGTTGATAAAATATGGATTTAGTAACTTTGACACGACTGCTAAAACTGACATCAGAGTCCATTAGTACACCAAGGTTATGTGCTCATTCTTTAGATTTTAAGGCTCTTGCTATCAGATAGGCAGCCAGTCTGTGCCTCTCATTGGCATTTTGTGTAGATTTATGTAGCAAAATCAGTCATAATTACTTTTTACATGACCGTTTCCAACCTTTATTTATCTCTCAGTAATAAACAGGCTGTTTTTGCTACTGTGCCTTTAGGACTGACATATGTAAATGACTTCTGTTCTGATTGGCTACTCTGTGCCTGATCGAAAAGCAGAAACACTCCTTATAACTTCAGTATGAGTGGGTGGGGCTAAACTGCTGTAGGCTGAATAGGTGGATAAATGTAAAAGTGTTGGTTAACATGACATCACAGAAACAACTCATTCAAAACAGGCAGCTATGTTTTCATATATGGACTACATTTTGAATATTTACTAAATTCACACTACTTTTATGCTATTTTAACATTTTTTATGACATCTTTTTTAAGAGAAGAAAGCAGTCCAGTTCAAAGCTTTGTTAGACTGTAAGATATTCCTTTAGCACAGTACTCACAGTGCGCAGGAGGCATGAGTCCATTATTGTTAGAAAAGCTAACATAAACAGCATCTCACAGTGTGATGTATATTGTGTATATTGTGGTATTGAATGTGTCAGTTAGACAGGGCTTGAGTGAGAACCACACTAGAGGACGGATCAGGAAAGAAATGTGTTTTTGAGCGTTATAGTGGGTGGTCATAGTAGGTGGTCGTTTCCAAATATTTCCCAATTGGGTTACACAGTGAAAATACCAGACAAAAATAGGAGAGCTTCTTTTTTTTTTATCCAGATCTATTATTGCAAAAACCAAACACGCGCCAGCTGCTGCAAAACCTGTTATGCAATACAGACAGGGCCTGATAGATGATGTTAGGACAGCCAACAGCAGGTATTATGTAACATAATTCAAATTTCATTGAGGCCACAATAAAAATGTTAGCCTGATGATTAGTAACCACGCTGACCCGAGCCAAACATTTTTCATGTCGATGGGTCGGTGGTGGCAAACTGAGAACATTATCTGCAGAGCCAAACGATGCACCTGATTTAGCACGTGCAGCCTTTCAGAGCTCGTGTTTAGGGATTTAGCCATGATCCAATCACTGCTACTGTTTTAAAATTGCATGGGTTTGCAGTTTCAACCTGCGCAGAATGTCTCAGCACAGTAATTCTCACATGCGGTTCATGGAAGAGTGCTGCCCTGCACGTTTGCACATTTGAGTTGAAGGTCCTTATTTTATATGCATTCTTGCATTTTATTTCACTTATGACTAACTCAATTTTTATATGACCATTTTCCAGCCTTTCATTTTCCCTTAGAATTAAACACACTGTTTTTGTTTGTGTCTTTAAGACTAATATATCGCTGCTGTTGGAACAAAACTTTGTATCTCCATTTTTGTTGTTTTTTAGTTTTTGACAGTATTTGAAAGTGCCTGTAGTTCTCTAAATTTCATGACTAATGGACTAAAAGAAACAGCCCAAAATGATTTGGAAAAAAGTCTGGTTCCATTGACTTACATTCAAAGTAAAGTATGTTTTTCCCTTCTCCTGTAAAGTTGTCATTTTGTGTGTGTGTGTGTGTGTGTGTGTGTGTGTGTGTGTGTGTGTGTGTGAGTGAGTGAGTGAGTGAGTGAGTGAGTGAGTGAGTGAGAGAGAGAGAGAGAGAGAGAGAGAGAGAGAGAGAGAGAGAGAGAGATGTTAAGAGACTGTTAATCAAAGTGAGGCCTGCAGCTAAGATGCAACAGGTAAATGCTAATGTATCAGTTTATTCCAGAGTTTGCTACCACACACTTCTGCTCTAGTCAAAGGCAATAACTGATACAATCAGTTCCTTTATTTGCAAGGATATTCACCCCTGTAGCTTTAAAGAAATTGCTGAATTCAGACACGATAGCCACGCCAGAGCCCAGACACACAATACGGCACAGTGATGGAGTCATAAAAGTTGAATGAAACTTTCTTTCCCATCTGCTTTCCTCATTTGTGCCTGATCTGTAGTCAGATCCACATGCTCATCATCTCTGCTGATACATTTAGAGGCCGTGAGCTACAGAGAAAGTCAAGGAAAACACAGCAAAAGAAGCTTCATTAAACTATTTGAATGCAGCCTCTGTCAGGTGCCCAGCGAGTAGCTTGGGTTCAGTAAAAGGTCAGATTTGCAAAGTTTCCACTTAACCAAGGTTGTAGTCCATCAGCTGAGACATGTTTGGGGTCCAAATGTTGCTTCTTTGGTTAAAAGCCAGAGCTAGGAAGCTAACATTGCTAACAAGCACTAGAACTCTATAGTTTCCTAATTAGCCCAAATAATTTCTGTGAAAATACATCACCAAAGCTACTCTCAACCTGCTCAAACAATATCCAGGTCTTCATTAAGGTTGTGTAGTCAAGTCAAGTCAAATTTATTTGTATAGCGCTTTTTTACAACGGATGTTGTCACAAAGCAGCTTCACAGAAATCCATTAAGGACAAAGTTTTAACATGAAATGTAAATCCTCCAGGTGAGCAAGCCAGGGGTGACAGTGGCAAGGAAAAACTCCCTCAGAGCTGAGGAAGAAACCTTGGGAGGAACCAAGGCTCACAAGGGGGGACCGATCCTCCTCTGGTCAAACTACCTACAAAATTATTATACTACTAATATTAATAGTAGTAGTAATAGTTAGGAGTAATAGTTAGGAGTTGTGTAGACTTGCTGAAGTGGTTTAGGACTTACGGTAAACTAAAAATGAACAGAACTGTGGGCAGCCACTTTGGACAACAAGGTCACAAACCACCTCAGGAGTATGAGTGCTGATCTACAGACAGGATTTGGGACAATTCAGAGTAATATGACCTGCTTTGTAAATGCGCTGTTATTGTCCGAAATGGTTGCCTTGTTTAGTTTTGCTCATTTTACTGGCTTGCAGCATGTCCTACTGCCCTCTAAACCAGGGGTTCTTAAACTTTCTCACCTCAAGGTCCACCTGTTTACAGCTTGAAAGCATAGCGAAATCAAAAGAAATCAATACTTTTTGGATAAAACATTATTTTTCTTTAATCAATCCTGAACTGTAATAAAAGAGAATTAGGACCTGAAAAGATCATATCATCCATTTCAATTACAGTAACCTTGTCTAATAGTCCATTGTTGCCAGAAATCTGGTCGGGTATGCATGAGCAAAAATGCGTGTCCTTGCTATTATTTTATTGCTCTGCCATTATTAGCAGCAGTTCATGCTGCAGGAACGATATGAATGTTTATCAAACAGACAGATTGTGAGGACAGTACTGCTAGAAGAGGAAGAGAAAAGCATACCCTGATGTTGAATTCCCTCGTTCGGTGCAGATTGTAAAAAAATGCGTTTCCACCAGAAGCGAAATGAACCAGGATTCACTTGGATGCAGATCAAGACCCAGAGTTTTGGCTGGAGAACGGTTCAGTTGTTTGATGCAAACCTGAGTACGGGTGACACACAAGGTCAAAACAGACCAAAGCAAAGAAAAGTTTGATAGGTCCACACCAAACAAGGTAGGTGTGAAAGCACCCAGAGGAACCTGACCTAACTATTTTCATTGTGCACCCACAATTACGTGGACTCAAACCGATGACGTTTAACCAGTTTAGTCCTACTTACATTGTTTATAATTTGAAAGACATTTGATTTTTCTTCATAAATTTAAATTTTGGCTTGTTTTCAAATTTCAAATATTTTTATGACTTAAAGTGTCATTACCGGCCCAGTACAAACAACTGCCTCTGCCTGAGTCTAGGCCTGCGGACCACCAGAGCATGCGCCGTGGCCCACTTGTGCATATCAGCAAGTCTGTGCAAACTTAATGAAGACCTGGATACAGTTTGAGAAGGTTGAGAGAAGTTTTGGGGATGCATTTTCATAAAAACAAATTGGGCTAGTTGGGTGACTATTGAGTTCTAGTGTTTGTTAGCAATGTTAGGCTTGTAGCTCCAGTTCTAAACTAAAGAAGCAACATTTAGACTCCAAACATGTCGTGGCTGATTGATTACATCTGGGGTACATTCGATTTTTCACCGAACTATTCCTTTAACAACTGGGTGGACGTTGTGGTCAATAAAGTTACAAATACAGAATATTAGATTTCTCCTGATTGATAACTGGTGTTGCACACAAAGCCCACTATACAGAATTAGAGCTGTATTTTTGTGTTTTTTTACGTTTTAGTTAAATAACAGTAAATAAATGCTTTAAAATTGTTGCTCCTCACAGAGTCAACGACACATCAGTGTATGCTGAAGTTAACTGAACTGAATCGCAGTGGTGGGCTTGTTAATGAGCTGATTAGTTAACACAAGTGAAAAAAACACCACTAAGCTGTACAAGGCTGTGGCACCCTGGAAAACATCTGAGAAACAGCAAATCTGCCTCATGTGACCTTGCAAAAAATGCTGTAGTCAGGTTTATCCAGAGTGCTGATGTACAGGCAGCTTGCCCTTCACTTCCTCATAACTGATCAAATGAGGAGGAGATGGTCAGCATTCTTACTGCGTAAATATGAGCCAGAGATTGATTTTTTTTAAGTCATGCGACATCACTGGAAGGCATTACTGGAAAGAAAAAATAACACTGAGTAAAAGGTGCTCTTGAATATGTTTCAGACAAGACCAACACAGTGACTCCTGAGGCCCAAACACACACAGTCTATTCCCAGTAGGTGTATTTACTGCACTGCACCACAGTCAACCTCTCTTATTAGTCCTCTGGGAGTTCAGCTGTTTTCTGTCTATGTGTGTTGGCTATAAATATAGAGTAGAGTGCAAAAGTCAAAGACCACCCTTTGTTGTTTTTATTTTACCATCAGGTTATTTATTTTTTAGAATCAGCTGAAAAAAATAGAAAACATTTAACAGAAAAGCACAAAAAGCCTCAAAAACTATATAAACTGTATACAGCTTCTATTCTTTTCCTCCTCTCAATTTTTCAAAGAAATCTTCAGGGATATTTTTTAGAAGTCTTAGAAGTTGGTTGCATTTTCTGCTTCCCATTATTCCAAAAAATGCCAAACGCATTTAGTGCTGCTTAAGTCTGGGCTCTGGGGAGGTCAGTCCATTGTTCTGAGAATATCAGCACCTTCTTTGATTTGCAAATGTTCCTTTTTTTTTATTTTTATTTCCATTTCTCGGTAAGAGCTTCCTGACAGCTGCACATCCTTTCAGACGCATAGTGTTGAGTTTCTTCTCACAGAAAAGATGAACAGAAACTCCTGTGGATGTTTTCAGATCCAACAGTTGCATGAAACCAGACACACAGTCATGCAATCTCCATAAGCAAACACTGGCAATGGAATAGGCTGTACTGATGGGTGACAGTCATATGATGTCACCTTTCCAACAAGTCATTTATCAAATTTCTGTCCTGCTACAGCTGCCCCAGTCAACTGTAAGTGCTGTTATTAGGAGGTGGAAGTGTCTAGCAGTAACAGCAGCTTTGCTCTGTAGGACCACACAAATTCACAGAACAGAACCACTTAGTGATGAAGCATGTAAAAATAATCTGTTCTCAGCCGCAGCTCTCACGGCAACGTTTCAAACTGCTTTTGGAAGCAACATCGAATTAGCTGGAGCTTTATTATTGGGTCTCCGTGGTGACTAACCACATATAGGCCTAAGATCACGATGCAAGATGCCAAGTGTCATCTGGAGTGGTGCAAAGCTCACCGCCATTGGATTCTGGAGCAGTGAAAACACGTTCTCCGGAGTGATGAATCATGCTTCACCGTCTGTCGGTCTGCTAAGGGCATAGTGACCTTAAAGCTGTCGCACACTGGATGTGGCATGTCGAATCACACAGCAACTAATTCAAACCTGTTGATGGTACATTATGCCATTACTATGGTAAAGTGTGCAGTGGCCTTTAGACTCAAGTGCAGCTGCTCCAGAAGGCCCAACTCCATCAGTCAGTGCTTTTCTATGTAGACTATACAAGCTGCGTGTGCTGAACTGAACACCTCTGTCAGCAATGGAAGCACTTTAAAGTAGCTGAATTCACTAATTAGAGAGTGTCTGAATACTTTTGGACGTACAGCATATATATACAAACACATGGAAAGAGAGAGAAATAGAGGGGAGGGGAAAAAGGGAGAGAGAGAGAGAGAGAGAGAGAGAGAGAGAGAGAGAGAGAGAGGGAGGGGAAAAAGGGAGAGAGAGAGAGAGGGAGGGAGGGGGAAAAAGGGAGAAAGGGAGAAAGAGAGAGAGAGAGAGAGAGAGAGAGAGAGAGATGTGCTAACTGCACGTCAGCGTTTCCTCATCTCTCTGTTCTGTTCTATTCTCACCTCTCAGTGAGGCAGATTTTCCACTGTTCCACAGAACCATGTTACCCAGGCCTCAATGGATTAATTACAAACTCTCCCTCTCTCCCTCTCTCCCTCTCTCTCTCTTCCCCTCCCCTCCTAACGTCTGCACTGTAGGATCATTAAATATAGCCATTGGAACATTTGTTAACTGCTATTATCTGCATGAAGGGCTGGTTCTTGTTTTTTCCACAAACAACATGAGGGGGAGTCCCTATTTTTTAAGAAACAACAGGACGATTGCGTTGGTTTAATGAGTCTGTGTAAACATCATAATGTGAATAAGCACGCAGCCCAGTTTAGACAAAATGTTGAAAACAAATGGCAAAAGCATTCAGATGTATTCAGGAAGTGGTGGACCGAGTGTGTTCATTTACTAATGAATCACTGAAGGACTCATCAGACAAAAATGTTATATTTCCCTCAGACATGCTAATGTGGCTAAGAAGGATAAAAAAGGTATTTGGGGCCATTAGCCTTGACCTCATTTGGTTGAAGTATTTCTTTAATCAGGGACCAACTCATCCCTTTGTACTCCTTATGAGAGAAATGACACAAACTGACCTCAGGCCTAGGGGTGGGCAGAATCATGATAAATTATGTCACAATACATTCTTCTGTGCATCATGGTATTGTCTGTAACTACAAATGCATTCTGCCACAGCAGCTGATGCTATGTTAAACAAGCTTTACAGAACGTTGACAAAATTCTCACTCAGCATAACGAGCGCCCAAATCATATATATCGCTGTTGTCAGAAGAAAACCTCGTATCTCCAAAATGGTAAATTTTCAGGAGAAGGAAAAAACATACTTTACTTTTAATGCAAGGCAAGGCAATGGAACTAGACCCCCCCCCTTTACACACAATGTAAAGGGCGACAGGCATTTTCAAATTATGTCAAAAACTGAAAAACAACAAAAATGGAGATACAAGGTTTTCTTCCGACAGCAGTGATATATATATATATATATATTTTATTTTTTTTCCCCAAAAAATGTCACTTTTGGACTATATTTGGATATATTTTTGACACATATGTAAATATTAAATATTGACACTTTTATATATTTAATATACATATTACATATATTCTATTTTATATTTTAATATATTGCTATATAAGTGTACATACTTGCATATATTCACATTTAAAAACTGTCACATTTAAATATATTTACACATTTTTTGCATATATTTTAAAACATCACATATATTGCACATATATTTTTTTTATATAAACAAGTAAACAAGTATACATAAATATATTTTTCTTCCATATGGATGCCTAGTTTTGATTACCTACAACAGCAAAGTCCAGTTTGGCAGCGGTGTGTTTTAAACTGCAAACTCACTATTATGCAGCCACTCTAAACAAAGTGTGCTGCAGCCTCTCATTTGAAAGGAATTTTAGCCAAGAACACATTTGTGGACTAAGCATGGAGACAAATTACAGAGACCCTGTAAATTAAAAAAGTGTATAGTAACTACAGTTGTATGCAGAAGTTTGGGCACCCCAAACATATTTTGTTGAATTTTGAAGTGAAGAGAAGTAAAGACAACCTCTGCAGCAAACTATTAAAAACTGTCAATGCACAGTTAGAATAAGGGTAAATGTGCCAAGTTCAAAAGTTTGGACATAATAAAGTTGTTTGACTGTTTATGAATAGGAAGGCAACACCAAAGCATAATAAATTCTCTGACTCTTCATATCTCTTGCTAACACACAACAAGCATGGGCTTTTCTAAGCAGTTGGTTGAGGATCAGAACATGAAGCTAATTGATGCCTATGAAGCAGAATAGGACTATGAAAAAATATATAAGTACTTCTAGTCCATGATTTTTATGGTCTGCAATGTCATTAAGGAATGGCAGTTAAGGGAAACTGTGAAAGTCAAAGCAAGGCATGGCTGGAAGACCAAAACTCTCCAAGACTGACCAAGATAGAACTGCTTGTGTGTTGGCCTGTACATATACAGTGCTGGGTGCATTTTGGCTTTTTGTCCATTCTGACTCTGCAAACCTCAGGAGTACTAAAATACTGATACATATTGTGTATTATGATGATAGATTTGTACCATATTACCAAAATTTACTCAGAGTAGTGTAAAACTTACCCAGACGAGTGTAAAAACACTGACCAACACCATAACTCACATGGTGCTGCGGCTTACAGCCTTGAACATGACATTGATCACACTACTGTGCCAGCTGTTACACAATAGGTCATTTCCCCAAAGGCAATGTTTCATTGCTTTCAACAAGTAACTTCAATGCATCAGTTTTATCAGTGTAGGTTCATAACAGACGAGAGAGACGGAATTAAAAATCAATGTTTCATATTCATCAGTGCCACGTTCATTGTGCTCTAAGATAATTTTGTTTTTCTCAAAGCAGGCGCAAAGACATCCACAGAGACATCTTCATCTCACATACTCAAAATACTAAACAGGTTCTATGACAATAACAGAACCTTTTTGGTTCTATACAGAACCATATTTAAAAAGTTTGTTAAGTAACTTCACACAACCAGTTTTCCATAATGGAGATTACACACAACAACACCACCACTTGACCATGATATCTATTTGGAAGCAGCTGTGAACTGCATCATCCAAGCATTTTAGTGGTTCTTTGAGGTCCATGGTTCTACACAGAAATATTGCCTTTATTAAAGAACCCTTGAGGAACCTCCTTTTTTAAGAGCGTATTACAAATAAGCTAAACAGAATAAGAAAGCCTCCTAAGTGTTATACTGTTATACACTACAACAGCTTTTAGTCAGTGTAACGTGAAAAACCCACAAACACAGCACTCATCTCCACTAAACAGAACGGAACAGCCTCTTTACTGGTAAAACGGTGTGATACAACATATTTTGTCAATGGAAAGACAAAAAACACACACGTATGTCTTTGTGCACTGTTCCAGCAGCACTGACTGTAGCCTCAGTATTTCATTTTGGATCTCATTAGCAGAACAGAGCTGACTTGGAGCTGAAAGATCCAAATAAACAGTGCTATAAATACTAAAGCAAACTGTGCAGTCTTCAGAAGTGCACGCACACACACACACGCACACACACACGCACACACACACGCACACACACACACACAATCACAAACAAGGATCAACGCCAGAAGCCTCAAGACTGCAGAGAGCAGGATTTTAGGATTGATTTGTACAAACACTAGACTTTCTCAGTCCTCATTATGAAATCCACACACACACACACACACACACACACTGTTGTATACAATATCAGGACTAGAGGTTATACGTCTCTCACATATTTATTATATATGTAAGTATCTAGACGTATCTGTATGTAATAATATGTCCAATATACACCGATCAGGCATAACATTATGACCACCTCCTTGTTTCTACACTCGTTGTCCATTTTATCAGCTCCACTTACTATATAGGTGCACTTTGTAGTTCTACAGTTACAGACTGTAGTCCGTCTGTTTCTCTGCATACTTTGTTAGCCCCCTTTTTCCCTGTTCTTCAGTGGTCAGGACCCCCATGGACCCTCACAGAGCAGGTACTATTGGGGTGGTGGATCATTCTCAGCACTGCAGTGACACTGACGTGGTGGTGGTGTGTTAGTGTGTGTTGTGCTGGTACGAGTGGATCAGACACAGCAGTGCTGCTGGAGTTTTTAAACACCTCAGTGTCACTGCTGGACTGAGAATAGTCCACCAAGCAAAAATATCCAACCAACAGTGTCCTGTGGGCAACGTCCTGTGACCACTGACGAAGGACTAGAGGATGACCAACACAAACTGTGCAGCAGCAGCAGATGAACTATCGTCTCTGACTTTACATCTACAAGGTGGACTGACAAGGTACGAGTGTCTAATAGAGTGGACAGTGAGTGGACACAGTGTTTAAAAACTCCAGCAGCACTGCTGCGTCTGATCCACTCGTACCAGCACAACACACACTAACACACACCACCACATCAGTGTTACTGCAGTATGCAGAGAAACAGATGGACTACAGTCTGTAATCGTAGAACTACAAAGTGCACCTATATAGTAAGTGGAGCTGATAAGTGATAAGTGGACAGTGAGCGTAGAAACAAGGAGGTGTTCATAATGTTATGCCTGATCGGTGTAAACATACATATGAAAGCAAATGTGTAATAATAAGGGCCCATAATGTTTATTTATATGTACGTAACTATATGTAATAATAATATGCTCCATGTATTATATCTGTCTTTTTGGTGCAAAAACCTTGTATCTCCTTTTTTAAAATATTTTTTTAAATATTTTTTTGTATAATTTGAGAATTTAATTTTCCCTTTTCATTGTTAAAATTTCATAATGAATGGACCAATCAAAATGGTCCAAAATTACTTATGAAATATTTTATAACATTAACTTACAACACAAGTGAAAAATGTCTTTTTCCTTCACCTACAGAGTTAACATTTTGGATATGGAGATTTTGTTTTGACAGTGATGATATGTAAGTATATGTAATAATAATAACAACAACATGTCCCACATATATAATGTACCTAAGTATCTATATGTAATAATATTAATAATAATATGTCCCATATGTATTACATATGTGTGGATGGTCTATATGTAATAACATGTCCCATATATCTGTAACTACAATGAAATGTTTCCTTTTTCAGTTTAAAAACAATAAAACGTTTTTTTTAAGTTTACAAACTCAGGACAAAGTCTCCAACAAAGTCAGAACATCTTTGAACTCAAAATGGTGCTGATTTCCCTCCAAAAGAGCTGCATCTCATTGTCTTCAGTCACTCTTTTCAATGCATCCCCTGTAGCAGCCCAGCTGCACTGAAGGCCTCGAGGCATCTCAAGCCGGATTCAGGTAAATTGCGCAGATTAGCGTGTTGCCTTCTGGAATTACCGTGACATTAACATCAACTAGGCTACAAAAACCTCCACGGAAAAATTACGCACAAACATCCGCTGTCGGCTTGAAAGCCTCTGAAGGTTCAGTAATTGCCTTTAGTAGCTGACTTATACTCACACATATAGGTGTGTATTCCTGTCTTTATGAGGCATTTCCATTTTTGTTCTGTATTGCTGTGGCTAAATTACACTCAACAACCATTTGTGAACATCTTTGGCATTTGCAGTGCGCCGGAATGAGGCATAGGACACATCAGGCTATGTCTCTCTGAAAATTGCCACAAATTGTTCATTGAATATTTATTTAATGTATAAATATATTTTACTGCTTTGCAAATAAAATTACTATCTTTTTATAACATGCCTATATTCCTGTTTGCACAGCTAGTTCTGGGCACATTTGGTCCCCACAAAGAGCCAAATACATACACGAACACACTTCCCTCCACCTGGGTTTGCGTGCCCACAGCAGGGAGCTTAAAGAGAAACCCCATCAGCCCATCAGGGATGCAGCACCACGCACTTCATTTCAAACAGCATGAACGGCCTGCTGATGAACCACAGGCTCCAGCAGCCGCAGCAGCAGCCTGACTTTCTGAAAGCAGGTATTTCTGCCCCCCAGTGTGAGGCAATGAGGGTTTGAAATAGAGGCTGTGAGGAGCTAGAGATTACATGGACGTTTGCAGTGGCGAACCGTGACTATTAGAGCTAGCCTTCAGTTCGGGCCACCTCAGATATCAAAACCTGGTAAAAAAAAAAAACAAGGGAAAAAACACTTTTTCAATAATGCTAATCTACAACATCCCTATGGGATGTGTAATGTTATGCTAGTGCCATGATAACAATGGTTCTTCAATATCTTAATCTTGCTCTTAAATATCTGATCCCAGTTTAGCTTCTTTTCTATGGCTGAAAGGGTAAAAACTTGTCCTTGATGGAAATTTTGTGGTGAATAACAAAAAACTATTTAAAAAAAATGTTCTAACTAAAGCTAGTTTGGTTGCATTTATTAACGTATAGATCAGTAGATAGAAGTCAGGATTGGTTGACGCCACAGAAATTCTCAATAATATGCATATATAATCCCTCCAGCGGGTCCTAAAACAGCCTTGGGGTCTCATCCTAGTAGGCCGTGCCTGGTAAACCTCCACAGGGAGGCGGCTGGGGACATCCTGATCAGATGCCCGAGCCACCTTAACTGGCTTCTCGCAGTGTGGAGGAGTAGCGGTTCTACTTTGAGCTCCTCACCCTATCAAGAAGAGTGCCGCCCGCCACCCTGTGAAGAAAGCTCATTTCTGCCACTTGTATCTGCAATCTCATTCTTTCGGTCATTACCCAAAGCTCATGACCATAGGTGAGGGATGTAGACCGACCGGTAAAGAGAGAGCTTTTCCTTAAGGCTCACCTCCTTCTTCACCACTACAGTGCAGTACTGCTGCGGCCTGTCACAGCCTGCGGCCAATCTCACGATCCCTCTTCCAATCACTCGTGAACAAGACCCAGAGATATTTAACTCCTCCACCTGGGTTAGGTCCTCTCCCCTTACCTGGAGTGGGCATGCCATCCTTTTCTGAATGGTGGTTTTAACACAATGACTAATCAGTGTATGTATTAATTAGTTTGGAAAAATCATTGGCCCCTGTCTGAAGGCCTAGAAAGCCCCGAGGATTCCCCTCTGGACATTTAGTGTTAGGAATGGATGGTATCACTGATTTTCTTCTCATCTCATACCCGTGGAATACCGAGGCTAGTCTATCTAACTCACTGACATGCTTTTATTTTTTTCATGCTTTTAAATTCTTCCTAAAAATAAAAAGTCAGTTCCTTCTGACTGTAACAGTGAAAAACGGTACATGTGGACATTAAAAAGAAGATTCCGTCTGAGAGGATAGTGGCTAGTCTTAAATGTTAATGTGTCAATAATACAATGATACAAAATCCTCACAGGATGTTTTTCATCATGTCTATAGTTTTGAGGTTGTAGAGATGACCAGTACTGCTATGGTCTGTCAGTGTGACCAACAGGACTGGGACTAACAAACGTCCTGTCTTGAAATGTTATAATGTCACTCAGACTCGACTCTAATATCTTATCAATCAACAGAGAAAGTAAGTTTAGGGAAATGTTTTATATCTGTTAGGTGGTGAATGCAGAAGTTTGGCCCGTAGCTAATTCTACTGTTAGGAGTCTGAATAACTTAACGCAGCTCAATAACTGGTCTTCAAATCATTACAATGGAGAGAATGAATTACTCAAACCACAGAATTGACTCATCAGATGAGGACAAGCTAAAAGCTAGCAAAGTTAGCAAGGTAGTTACCTCACTCTCTGGATATCTTTCTTTAGTTTAGCTTCTTTTCTCTGGCTGAAAGGTAAAAACTCATCTCTGGAGTCCATTTTGAGCTGAATAAGGATAGAATTGGTGTTTCTTTATGATTTTGTGTGACGACCGAGGTAGAAGTTACATTAATGCTAGTGTGGTTGTATTTATTAGCATACAGATCAGTGGCTAGCACTGGTTGACACCACAGAAATACCTAATGGTTGTGTGATGCATTTGCGTAATGCATGCTGGGTACTCTAGTGACAAAAAACTGATGACTGAAAACATGAAAATAATGATATGTTTTTTCCCAAAACTATCATTAAATAATCACATACTGGAACTCTTTTACACCAAAAGTGGTCTAAACACCTGCAAGACTTGGCTCATGACTGCCAACATCACAAGGGGATTCACTGGGTGGGCAGCGTTCACATTATAACCAAGACAGTGCTGTCACAGATATTTACAATATGAAGGATATTTAATAACCCACTTAGTTTTAATGTAAATGTTCATTTACTGCTGACAGACGTGTTTCAAAAGCATTTTCAAAAGCGAGGTGTCCCCAAAATTTTGACATGCAGCTCCAGCTCTTGTTTACCGAGCATCAGGCTGTTTTTGAGGCAAAATTTCGCATCAGGTGTTCATCATTTAAATAGCACTGAAGTGGTCATTACCTTCACAAAGGACTGGCCTTTCTCCAGACGTTTTGAGAGGGAGTGAGAGAGGCCAAAGATTTCCTTTGAAAAAGACACTTGAAACATTTTGTTCGGGAACAAGTGCTGATCGGCTTCCCCTTTTGTAGTGGTAATCTGCTCTTTTCAAAAGAGCCCATAAGCCTCCGTGTATCGAGCAAAATCCCATTTTGAACTCTTCAGCTCACTCACGCATCAAAAAAGAAAGACTTGCACACACGATAAAAAAAAAAACAATGAATTTAGAAAAAATCTGATTGGCTAAGCCACGTTATAAAATGTTGACAACACGCATCAGCAGAATTCAGTATTTAAGCAAAGTTATTAAAACCACTGTGATGTCAATAAGCTTTGCTCATTATGCAAAAGAACTACATTTCTTGGAAGAACATTTTTTGTGATTATTATTAATAATATATTAAAGCCATTTTTGCATACTGTTTTTTTATGGTTCAATTATGTTTTTCTGTTCTATAAAAGCAACAGGGGCCTAAAAAAACTAATGTGTTAGTTGTTGTATCTAGCTCCACCCACTAGTTAGTTCTGCCCCAATTACACAATGCTACCAAACTGGGAGGGTGAAAGCTAACATGAGCTTCATCCAAGTCACGTAAAGCTCTTTTCAAACTGCTGCTAATACAACGTCACTGGACAGCTCAACATGCTTGGAGGAGAACACTAACTGCCAATTCTGTTACACAAGCTAACAGATGCTTGTGTTGGCTAGTGCCATGCTAAGTGATTGGAGGGGCGGTGGGTGGGGGGGGGCAAGACCATCCTGTCCACCCAGAGTTTGAGGGTGAACATTTTGACAAGTGCACCACTTGGGATCCCCAGTTTAAAGGCAATTTCACCATTTTAAAAAGTAATTCAGTAAAACTTGCTGCGTCAGAATGGTTCACAGTGGTGGTGATAGGAACCAGACGTCTGAAGTGTTTAACGCTTCTAAAAGCTCCCACACATAAATGTCTTATGTGAAGTGGTTACAAATACACCGACCGATGTCTGAGATTAAGTTTTGTGACAAGGTTTTGGCCTAAAACGTATGTTTTAAAATGCATTTGTGGCACAGAGGTACATGTAGGTTGATGTAAGGCAAAATAGTCCCCAAAGAAAAGGCATTTTTTCAGATTACCACTATTTATCATCATAAATATTACATATAAAACTCACAAGATGCAGGTTGATTCACTGCTCATTTTGGATAGTAAATAAAACGGAGATATTTGTATTATATTAGTTCAACCTCTGGTTACCATCACCGCCACTGGGAAGACATACGAGCTGGTATGTTACTCTATATTATACCATTTCATGACAGACCAGTTAGAATGACTTAAATCTCGACCACTGAATTATGAAGAAATTATCAAAAGTAAGTGGAAATTTTTACGGGGCTTCAACAAAACCCATTAACACTGGTAAAACCACTGTAACGCTCAACCTCTCACGCTTTATTGCTTCAATTAACAGCAGGCCACAGACAGAAGTATTTCTGCAAATAAACAAACTTTAACAGCATATATTATTTGTGCGGTATGCAGTATTGAGTACTCGTGCCTGTTTGACTGTAATAACAAACCTAAAGCAATGCATAACCTACATTTGAAACCTTCGCTTTGCTGTGAAACCCACAACACTAAACACTGAGTATTATGCCATTCTGTTAGCGCTCAGATGAAAGTCACAGCGTTTGCTCTGCAGCTATACAGCAGGCAGCTCTCTATAATCCAGGGGATTTAACACACGGCCATTGAAACACTGAAACACCCTTCAATTCTTTTCATTCTCACTGTTTCTCGTCCTCCCACACACACACTGTCAGGCTTTCACTCAGCGTGTATTAAACAGAGAGGAAGTAGGAGCGGAAAGCACGTTAACGCTTCTTCTCTGCTGGCTCGAGAACAGTTCTAGTCAAGTGGAGGATAAAAATAACACTCCAGTGCTTTGTTTATGCGGCCCGGAGATCAGTTGGGTAGTACAGTGGGTGGTAAAAGAAACACCCAGTGTGACTGTGAACCTTCTGCTAATTAAATAGCCTTGCAGGTGCCACCATCAGGGACATTATTACCCTGTGGGCAGAAACGGCCGGTTTCTGCTGATCTGAGATCTGTTTCTAAACCAGAATACTGACCTTTAAGCGACGGTTTGGCCAAAAATTTCATTTACACAATTTTTCACACTTGACCCAAACATTATGATTAGCCATAATTAGATTAGGTGTCTGAAGTTTACTTCTTTAGTCTTGCAGTGGAGGACAAAAAAAAACAGCCTTCAAGATAGCTGGTACTTTTTTTTTTTTTGTTTGTCCATGTTTATAGTTAACAGTATGTCAAACCATATCAGAAACCACATATTTGAGGTTACCTAACTCAAAAAAAAACTGATTTCGTTTTTGAAATACTGCAGTTTTTACTGATGTTTAGCTAATTTCTCAGATAGTAACAGAAGAATGTAGCTAATGGATGAGCTTTGCAAAAGTGATTACAAAGCATTCCTTGTGGTTTGAAGCTTTCCAAGTCAGAATTGTTTACAGTGGTTACAGGAATCAGATGTCTTAAGAGTTTATTGCCTCTAACATCACAGAACGTTCTTACACTAAATGGTTACAAATATACTGCCTGATGTCTGAGATGACGTTTTGTGGTCAGTGGTAACTGGTGGGGTATAAGCTTCCCTTACCAACACAAAACTAAAGAAGTAAACTTCAGACACCAAATGTGTCTTGGCTGATCAACTACATTTGGGAAAACTGTGAAAATATGACTTTTTGCTGAACCATTGCTTTAAACAATATAAGAGGAACAACATGACTCCTTTTTGATGAGCTCAACATACACTCACATGCACAACAAGTCGAACCTTGAGGTGGATGGGCTACAACAGCGGAAGACCATGATGGGTTCATCTTCTATAATCCAAGAACAGACAGCTGAAGATGCAGTGGGCACAGGCTCATCAAAACTGGACAGCTGAAGACTGGACAAATGTTACCTGGCCTGATGAATCTTGATTTCTGCTGAGTCACACAGATGGCCTTAACAACAGTCCAGGCTTGTGGAGGAGCTGTAAAGGTTCAGGGGATGTTGTCTTGACACACTTTGGGCCCATTAATACCAACCAATCTTTGCTTGAATGCCACAGCCTATTTGAGTACTGACAGACCATGTGCATCCCTTCATAGCCACAATTTACCCACCGTTTAATGGCTAATCCTAGCATGATAATGCACCATTTCACAAGGCAAAATTCATCTCAAACTGACTTCTTGAACATGTCAATGAGTTCAGTGTTCTTACGTTGCCTTTCCTGCCAACAGATCTGAACCCAAAAGAACATCTTCGGGATGTTGTAGAACAGGAGATTCGCAGCATGAAAGTGCACCTGAAAGATCTGTAGAAATTGCATGATGCAACCCTGTCAACACAGACCGAAACCTCAAAGGAATGTTTCCATCTTGTGGAATCTATGCCACGAAGAATTGAGGCAGTTTTCAGAACAAAGGGAGGCCCTATCCAGTTTTAGTACAGCGTTCCTAATAAAGTACTCGCTGAGTGTGTGTCAGCACTTATTAATGTACGTGGGCTCCCTCAGAATTGAGTGGAATGTTAGCAGGGCAGGCCAAAAGTAAGAAGATCGGATATTACCACATATACAGAGGCACAGCTGTATAGGCAAGTGCTGAAGGCTCTTTGTTGACTCTGTTTAGGAGGCTGAAACGAGTCTTTGAGGACAGAACAATCCCCGATCTGAGCCAGGGGGCGGGAGTGGGGGATGACAGAGAACTGCACAGCCTGATGTTTCATGACACACACACACCAGCTGTCTACTGTTTCTGTCCGTATCAGTCCTGAATATACATCATTATACCAGCCAGAGACTCACACACCACTGTGTACAGCACTCTATTGTACAAACACCACCAGACACCTGCAACAGCTTCACTAGCTAACAACTCTGTTAGCCTATAGCACCATAATGATTCATCTAAATTGGCATGCAGGATTTGGCATCAATGACATCAACGGTGGTACATGTATCTTTTTGCTTGATCACCACTGTTGTGATAATATTCATGTCCTCTAGTGCCTCTATTGAATATGTCAGTTATGGTAGTGTCAGGCTAACAGTGCAGTACATTCACTTTACAGTCACTTTACAATCAGTCATCACAGATCTAGCATAAGCAACCAAGTAATCAGATTGTATTGCAGCTCTTAGGTTACAGATCTGTAATAAATACAGACTACTTGTAATCTATACCAGAATACACTTTTAAAGTAAGCCTACCAGCCCTGATAACTAGTATTGACTTATACAGTCGAGTCCATAAATGTGTACAGTAATGTTATTACTGTACAAAAAAACAAAAGCACAAGAGAGACAGTAAAAACATTAGATGTGGACAAAACAGCTCTTTGGCCCATTCCTAAAAAGAAGGCAAGCACTGGTAAGCTCAGAAAAAACATAAGGCCAGGAAAACAACTGTTGTGGATGACAGAAGAATTCTTTCCAAAAAAAAATAAAATAAATAAACCCTTCACAACAGTTGGGCAGATCAAGAACACCCTTCAAGAGCTCAGCGTATCTGTGTTAAAGTCAATAACCAAGAAAAGACTTCACCAGAGTAAATACAGAGGGTTTACCACAAGATGTAGATCAATGATCATAATCCAAAGCATATAACCTCATATGTCAAGCATGGTGGAGGTAGTGTTATCATGTGGATGTACTGATGCCAATGGAGCTGGTACCCTATTTATTGATGTGACTGCTGACAAAAGCAGCAGGATGAAGGACAACCCAAAGCAGACTGAGAAAGCAACCCAATTTTTTTTTCTTTTTTTAAGGCAAAGAAATGAAATGTTCTGCAATAGCCAAGTCAATTACCTGACCTCTATCCAATTTAGTCCATCAAGTATTAAAAAATGACAATTTATGATTGTTAGTTTGTCCAATTTCGTTTGAGCCCCTAAAAATGAAAGGGGGGGGCTATTATGAAAATAGCTGTAATTCCTACACAGTTCACCCAAATTGGATGTAAACCAACGTATACTCTAAATTAAAGTTCAAAGTCTGCACTTTGAACTCCAATATGCTGTGGTTAATAGCTAAAATAACAACAACTGTGCCAACATGACTGTTGCAGTTAGCTAAGGCATCATGAGAGTTTGTTTGCATTTCAATTTACATAAACCTAAGTACTGATTAGATACTATATAAACAGCCATTTATTACCGCTTCCTTCTCCACTCGCCTTCAGGGTTATGCGTTAATGGCTACTGGTCGTTGTGACAATCACATGTGAGTCATTAAAAGATGCTGTACAAATAAGCTAAGCTAATCAGCTAGAATCATGTTTCATTAACTAGACAAACAAAACTGCCGCTTATTCATCCTTAGCAAGTTAGCTGACATTATCTAATGAAAACAAGACAGCGGCTTCGTGTCCCTATTTCCCGCTGGCCTGACAGCGCATTTTAAATGTAAACTCCAAGTCTTTATCTGAGATAGTCTACACTAGAGGTCTACAAGGGCATGAAATCAAAGCCCCAACTTGACTCATACCTGCGACTTTGAGACCCAACTCATCCAGGCCCGACTGGTACTGACAAATTTGAAAACTGTTACACATTTTTGAGATGGCAAAAAATTAATGAGAACAACTCATCTACACTTTTCTAAAAGCAGAGCTTTTGCTGTACTAACTATGTGTCGCTGAAGAGATGACCAGTCCTCCTGCCATCATAGCTCAAAATACTACTGAAAGCTCTACACTGGGGTATTCGACTAAAACTTGCAAAGGTCCAATTACACCAAATTACACTTTGCTTACAAAGGTTTGGATGAACAAATTAACATAAGTGAATCACAACAACGGTTATTTTTAAATGCTTAACTGTTAATAATTCTTCCAGGTAACAAATAAAACAAAATAAGACTCAAATATATTTTGATAAACTGTTTTAATTTTGAAAAAAAAAGAATGGTGGAGATTTCACGTTGAGCTTTGAGTTTATTTTATTCATCATCACAGCTGAATTTTGTCGGTAGGTTAATTCAAAGTGATTTGTTTCACTGCGGCACTTAATGCTTTCACTTTTGACTCGCCACAGACTCTGATCAGATGAGACACATTGCTTTTGTACTTGAAACAGGGAGAAAAACACACAGTTCTCTGATCATTTGCTTTTCAATACTCTGTTTCTGTGCAGACTTTGGTTAAGTGGTGTACATAAATGAATCTGATTGGATGAGCCACAACACATGACTGTTACAGAAGCTGTAGTGTTCACGTTGCCGAAACACACATTAACTGGCCTTGATGTAGAATTGTTCTCAAATATTTGATTTGTTATTGAAATACTTTGCTGGGTCCGCATCTGGACTGCAGGCCGCCAGTTGACGACCCCTTGCTTTACACTGTACATGACCAGTGTGCTTTTTATCTGAAGTAACAAAAAAGTCATACAGTTTCACAATGAAGACGTCTCTGACTTCTTTCTCTTTCTCTTTTTATAGAGTTTCTTTCGTATTTTCGTCCATAGCAAACATTAGTAAGACTGGCTTTATTTTACATGTACAAGGTATTTCCTTCAAATAAAAACAAACCTACATATAAAAAGCACTCATTATGAAACAGACCAAACCAAGCCAAAATTCGGCCCTTGGGTAGGACAGCAGACCTCTAGCCTGCACTAAGAGATCCCGGTAAAGACACTGGTTACCTGATCACCTGTTTCAGGCGTTTTGAATATGCATACCAGTGAAAAAGCAGAGACGTTAGTTCGTGTGAGGGGATACAGTAGTGCTTTTATTCAGAAACTATAACAATGGGCAGTGTCTATCCTACTCTTCCACTAGCGGCGGAGGGGAAAGCTTGAGACTGAAGTTTTCACTGTGGTAGATGCTTCCTGTTCCCGGATGGGTGGGGTTCAGCAGCCCCGCCTTCTCGTTGCTATGGCAATGGGAGATTTCTGTGAGGATAGACAACTGGAAAACAAAAAAAAAGGAGAAAAGAGAACGTAAACAACACAGCTTTATGAAAACACCCTAAAAATATACAGTAACTTTTTTCCACATTATGCCTTGAACACAGAATTTAAAACCAGTTTGTTGTAATGGTAAAGAAAAATATTAGGTACAAGCTAGACATTTAATACTGTTCATTTCCTCACGGTTCTCTCCTGCTGAGTGTTCCTTAAAGCCTACAGGCATTAAATCAGCTAATTAGTCAGCCCTCTTGAGGAAACCTTATGTTTCTCTTTTTAAACGTGATTTTTTTTCTGTTGGCTTCATTAATTCGTAGCGGCGCTGATTCAGCTGGAAGCTAAGAATGACGAGGGTTCATACGCTGACCTTGACTAACACAGACTCAAACACATCATACCGCAGTGCATACAATGCTGTGACTCATTCACACACACACACACACACATAAAATATAAAATACTCTGAGGAAAACACAACGAGCTCCTGCCCACATATACACGCACACACGCGTTCTCTCATTAGCTGTATTAAGGAGCTCCAGGTTGTTCATTATAGTGGATTGAGGCTGTTCAGAGTGCAGAGACACTCGGCAGTCAATGTCCATTTAACTGATCAGCACTGTTGAATCAAACATTGTCATCCAGCCCTCATTCAACTCGTTATGCTGCTTATGTTTATATGTAATTTGATCGGTTCATTTTTAACAGTGTTTTTCAACCTAATCTCTATCAGCTGCACTGTCTGAAATACAGTACTGTGCAAAAGTCAGAGACCACATTTGAAAAAGCCAACTTACTGTTCTTCATTCTATTATTCTATCCTGTTTTGGTAGTGTTTTAATGGGTAGCTATCTTTGAGCAAGAACCATGAAACTTGGCAGGACTGTAGAGCCTATATCGGAATAGCATGCTTGGGCTTTTGAGCTCGATGGCACGTATGGTTTTTATTCAGCATTCACTCAAACACTAATCTTTCTTTTTCCCTAGGAAATGAATGGTGAAATGTTGAGAAACCTATGTTGAGTTCAGATCTACCTCTCCAAATGTCATATTAGCAACTACTTGGCATTCCATAGCAATGGCCTATCAACACCTTCACAACCACCTGGGATTTCATAGCAAAGTGAAGTTAATTTACATATTTTTCACCTTCTAGTTTGATTTTCAGGCAAAACAGCCATTAAGTAGAAGTCTTTCATTTTAAAGCATCAGGAAAAATAGCTGAAAACATACAGTATTGTGCTTAAGCCCTCGGCACCTAAACATTATTTAAAGCCATTTATCTGACACTAAATGTGTTTTTGCCAGAAAAATAGGCCATCTCTCATTATAACAGATGTGAGTACACATAAATATAGAAACAAGATATTTGTATTTTGAAAAAAGTAGCTGATACGTTCGGAGCTAGTTTGATGAACAAAATTTGGATCCAGATTTCTTGTTGACACTCCCAACCATCACAGAGATTTAATAAATTCCATCATCAGTACTGATTTAACTTAATGAAGCATTAATCAGCCAAACCATGTGTTAACTACAAATAATAATGGGCTGCCATGGAAAGAGGTTTGGAAATGGTTAAACAAACAGATTAATATACATAAAATCACTACTTACTATATTAATGTTATTTCTTTTTCTAATATTAGTACTTTTTCTGAGCAAAGAAACCCCTACCCCCCCCAGAAAATTTCTTATTCTAATACACAGTACTGTATATTTACAAGAAAATTACACCAAAGCGTCTACAACTAAGTGTAATATCAAATCTATCAGTATTTAGCGTGTCCACTCTTTACATTTATTATTTCTTCTTCTGTTCTTTTCAGGAGACTTGCTTTCAGAATTTTAAAGAAATCTGTAGTGATATTCTGCCACACCTCCAAAGTTCAGTCTTTCTCCTTCTCACGATCTAAGAAATCTCTATTACAAATTTTGAAATCCTTCCAAAAAACCCTACTCCACATCACAGAGGTCCAGCTTCAGTGTTCTCCCTCCCAGTAAAGGCTTCTTGACAGCAACACATCCTTTCAGACTCATAGTGTCGAGTGTCTTCTCACAGTGGAAGGATGGACAGAAATGTGGATTTATTCAGATCTGAAGCAGCTTGATTCAGTTTTGATGGTCTACCAGGTCTTGCACAAATGTTATGAGCCTCGTTTTCTATGTATCTTTGTCATTTTTTGAATGGAAGCCTGCTTTTTTCCCCAATTATTTTACTTTGACATTCCCGAGTGGATTATCATATCTGCTCCGAAAACTGAATAACTTGTCCTTAGTGTAAAACAGTTATATACTTTTGCACAACACTGTACAGCCACATGCACATCCATTTAGACGTTGCCATTTCACTTAATGAAGCACAGTATCAGCTGTTAGTGGTCCCATATTCTCTGTGGTTCTATGCTGCATGCTCATTTTAAAAACTCATTTAAAAATGGCAAGATGATAAATTATTGTTTAATTTTTTTCCCCAAATTAAACAGCTTTTTTTAAAAATACCTGATAAAGTAAACAAATATTAATATGAGTTCAGACATGCGTACATTGCCGACGTCACGACACACTTCCAATACACTGCACTTTGAGGACCCTCTTTCTACACTTTCCATTTTACTTCTCATACCATCATTGCACTTCTTAAGGGTCTTTTTTTTCAGTAATAAGTGTTACATCTCTCTCTCGCTCTTTCTCTATCTCACTCTCTTTATGACCATGTATATTTTTTTTCATCCACCTGCACTCATTGCTGGCTTGCCATTCATAACCTCATACACCTAAAATGGTAAACTTATAGGAGAAGAGTGGGGGGGGGGTCTTTTTAAGGTTATAATCTGTTAAAAATGTACCACAGTTTATTTTATGCAAGTATACAATATTTCAGTTCATTTCTTTTGATTTATTTGTCATGAAATGTTCACACAATGTCAAGGGCAGAAAAAATAGTTCTACAATGTACTGTGTTCAAGATTCCTTTGTTAGGAAGTATTAAAGATGCATTTTAACAGCAATCTGCTGTTTTAACTCTCATTTCCTAATATTTATGTGCATACATACAAGATTTAGACAAGAGGATGTTGTTGATTACAGTAATGTACTGCTGTCAATGTGCAGTCTTACAAAACACAGTTAAAAATACAGTACAATACATAATTACTGCAGAGCAGGAGTGCTGTAAATATGAATTACAGTAACTACCTGCCAACTGTAAATATACAGAGTGATTATTTAAAGTGTTCAAACTGTGTTTTTCTTGCAATGTAACACTCCTTTTTGTTCTTCAGTATCACTTCTAAAGAGAAAGTGTCTCATTTACAGTCTTCAACTAAAGGCACCAATTACCAAATAGAAAAGTTTTCCACCATTATTCACACTCTTGCTTCTTCACACAGGAAATTGGACGGCAGCTAAATCAGGAGTAGAGCACTCAGTGACAGAAAACACAGGAAGAAAAGATCAGATGTACAATAATCAGTGTGTGAGAGAGAGACAGTGTGTGTGTGTGAGAGAGAGTGAGATACGGGTAATGAACCCTCAGAGGTACGTCCATAGAATGATGGTGCAGAAGGCTGACAGATAAGGTTTATGTGAAAGCTGAGCTCCAGGGCAGTCTGGGGTTTGTGAGAGTGAGAGAGAGAGAGAGAGAGAGAGAGAGAGTGTGAGTGAGTGAGTGAGTGAGTGAGTGAGAGAGTGAGTGAGAGAGTGAGAGAGTGAGAGAGAGAGAGAGAGAGAGAGAGAGAGAGAGAGAGAGAGAGAGAGAGAGAGAGAGAGAGATGTACTGTGACTGTGTAGTCACGTAATGTAAGGATCAATATATAGATATGGTGACGGTGTGAGGGTCCTTGCCCCAAGCATTTGTGCGTGATCCAGTGTGTTTATGCCCGTTAGGGATGCATCGATACACATACTGGTATCAGTCCAGTACTGTGCTCATTAACTCATACTCGCAAAAATGCACTGATACCAACATCTGATAGCAGCTGATACCATGTGACATAAGCCTAGTGTAGCTGCTGCGCTAATGAACAAACAGCTCCAGCTGGCAGTGACGGAGGCTCTGCTCACACAGAGAAGTGTTGCTGACTCCGTGGCACTCAGACACAAAGTCACTGGTCGCTTTAAACATTCTGCCTCGGCATATTCTTGCCAGGCATGTGGTGTGTTATTTTAGGCCTTTTTAAACACGCAAACAGAATTACAACCACTTTTACCAATATGGGTGGACAACCGTAGGCTGGCAAAACGCAAAAAGGCACAAAAAGTCCACTTCTGTGGAACCAATTTGTAAGGATTAGATTGCATTCAGCCACAACAGCATTAGTGAGGTCAGGTACTGATGTTGGATGATTAGTTCTGGATCCCTCCAACGCATCCCAAAGGTATTAGATGGAGCTCCATCACTCCAGAGAACACAGCTCCACTGCTCCACAGCCCAACAGTGGGCTACTGTAGGATAAGTAGGATGAAGCATATTCCTATTCATGTGCTTGTTTTTAAAAAATTTAGTTTGTGAGACAAACCAGATGCGATTCTGTAGCGTTTTTAGTCGACCATCTGATGGAACAGATACACTTCCATTGTAACTGGTGTTGCACTCCACACCCGCTAGATGCAAATGTCCTTCTGACTTGCCACGTGATTTTTATGTACAAAGCATTTTTTTTTTCATTTGCCTGCATGAATGAAGTGTAAACTGCATAGAGGTCCAGTCAAATCACACACTCCCACTTTTCTATAGCATTCTAACCTATATTCATAATAATTTATTCAAACGTGATGATCTTATTGACCCAGTAGCTTCAGAAGATCTCCTGTGCTGTAAATTGTACCCATAAATTGTAAGTTGTAATTGTAATATCATTGCAAGAACAGATGGTCTGATTGTGTTGTGAAGTTTTAAACTTGTTGTGAAACTATCACTATAAAAGAAAAGGACAAAAAAACGGTGCTGGGGTCAGTGTGGATTGCACACATGGTTGTTTGAGCTCCACAGACACTTCATTTACGTGCCACTGTTGTGTCAAATTCAGATTTACATGTCAAATAAACGCAACAGAGCAACTGAGGAATCACATTATTAATGTTGAAGAGCAGCGTGAAGAGCAGGAATATCTGTCTGAAAGGGGTTAAAGTCACTGAATTCAGAAGGAGTGTCTGAACACTTCTGGACATTTAGTGTAGAAAGCAATATAACCACAATTTGTTATTTTGTTTATATTGTGGTACAGAAGAAACAACACTACGGAGAGACAGAGAAAGAGAGAGGTAAAAGCGCTAGAATTGAAAGGAAGTGATCAAAGTGCAGCCCAAACAAAGCATCAGACAGACTACAAACCTGCCTGCCTTCCTGCCTCATTTTGTAGTGTTCAGGCACATTAGAGATCTGATCTCCATATTCACTCCCCTAATCACACCACAAGACTGGAAAGCACTTCAAAGGAGGTACAACAGACAGTGGGTGCCAGTTCTGTTGTGATCATGACGGCTGGTTTACTGTCTGCCAACATTCTCATTAATACGCTTAATCACACAGTGTGGAGCTACAGAGTTCAGCTCTCCTCATAGAGCTCAACAGACCTGCCTAACACTGACGGATACAGCACCTCAACCTCCCTGTGACCTCACAGCTCTCTTACTCTCTCATTCTACCTCTTTCATTCATGCTCTCCTCCACCTTCTTTCTCTTTTTCACTTCTCTCCCTCTCTCCATCTCCTTCTTTCTCTCTCCTTCTATCTTTTTCTTGTCTCTCAATTCTCGCTTCTTCTTTCTTTCTCTCTCTTGTCTCTTATCAGTCTTTTGCTCTCTTCTCTTTCTGTGTCCCCCCTCTCAATATTTTTCTTTACTCTTTTCTCTCCTCCGTTGTCGTTTCTCTCTCTCTTGCCTCTTTTTCTCTTCTCTCTCCTATCTCTTTGTCTGCTCTATCAATTCTCTCTCCTTCTTTCTTTTTCTCTTTCTTGTCTATTTCTCTCATCACTCTTTTCTCTCTCTTTGTCTTTTTCTCTTTTCTCTCTCCATCCCCTTCTTTCTCTTCTCTCTCAAACTCATTCCTCTATTTCTCTTCTCTCTTCTATCTCTCCAAACTGTACTATTGATTCTCTCTCCTTCTTTCTTTTTCTCTCTCTTGTCTATTTCTCACTCTTTCTCTCTTCTCATTCTGTCTCCTCTCAATCTTTTTCTCTACTCTTTTCTCTCTCCTGTCTCCTTTTCTCTCATTGTTTTGTCTCTTTCTCTGTTCTCTCTCTCCCCATATGTATCGCTTTCTCATTTCTTCTTTTTCTTTCCCCCTCTTAATCTTTTCTCTCCTCCCTTTCGTCTCTTGCTCTTGCCCTTCTTTCTTTCTCTCTCTCAGTTCTCCTCCTTCTTTCTCCCTCTTTTTGTCTGTCTTTCTCTCCTCTCTGTCTTTTTGTCTTTCTCTCCCCCCTCCATTTCTCCTCTGTCTTCTTTCTCTTTAAAACACTTCCATGTAGACAGGAGATCTTCACTGGTCTCGTACGGAGAGATGGAGACATATGCAGGAGGACTCTCTCTCTCTCTCTCTCTGGTCCTGTTCTTATTTACTCGTCCTCTGAACCCATTTACTGTTTAATTAAAGCTCTGAAACTGGGCTGAGGAGTTCTGCTGTGTTAATTAAACAGGAGGGGAGCCTGTGGGGAGTGTGCGAGTGTGTGTGTTAATTGTAGACACTCTAATAAAACTCTCAAGGAGGAGTGTGTGTGTGTGTGTGTGTGTGTGTGTGTGCGCAGTAAGAGAGTGTGTGTTAACTTTATCCACTCTAATAAAAAATTCAAGGGTGACAGTAAAAGCGTGTTTCTCACATGCTGGAGATATTTATGGCAGCTCTCAGAACTGAGTGAGTGTTAATGATGCAAAGTAGCATCCTGACCCACCACAAGTGTTCATCTGCTCTACATCACTGATACCCTTGTTAAGCAAAAGCTGCCCTTAGACACAGAGGAGAAAGGATACAAGGGACTAGCATATTACTCTGTGGTTAGCATCCTGTCTAGTGTATCAGCTCATGGCAATACTGAAGCCCACGAAAATATTGAAGAATAATCTTAATGTCACTGAAGGAACCTAGGTAGAACACCTATGCACAGACAAAAATCCACCTCCTGTTCTAATCCCTGCCAATTCAGAGAGAGAGAGAGAAAACAGATTTCTCTCCATCCACTTTCCATTAGCCTGCGAAAGTAATTCATCTTCATTCCTTTCAGTGGTTCTCCGTCTCCTGAGACAAATGCCATTGTTGTGCTGAAATCCATCACAGCGTGCGTCAAACAGCTGTCGCCAAAGAACTCAAGCAAATACTGGGCTGTCTAACTTTATAATTCTCTGTCCCCTAAAAAAGGTAAGCGCTTTCTGAATGTTACAATGGGCCTTGTTAATCTAGTGACAGTCAGACAGACAACTTCAATAAAAAAACCTGTAAACAACAGGTGCTTTTAAACGTCTAAGCTGAAATAATTCAGGATCGCTGCATTATAGGAGCAAAATTCGGAAGTGTTAAATGTTGATATAAAATGGATTGTTTCAGTTCTTGAATCTGATGCAAAGCCACAATGAATGACAGTGTAAAATACGCATGCACACATGTACTGTATGGCCAAAAGTACATGGTGGGCCCTCTTAACCATCGAGTTTAAGCGTTTCAGCCACACCCATTGCTAATAGGTGTATAAAATCAAGAATATGGCCACGCAACCTCCATAGGCAAACACTGGCAGAAGAATGGGTCGTACTGAAGAGCTCAGTGCATTTAAACATGACACTCTCATAGGATGCCACCTCTGCCACAAGTCAACTGTGATATTTCTGCCCTCCTAGATCTGCCCCTGTCAACTGTAAGTGCTGTTATTATGAAATGGAAGAGTCTAGGAGCAACAACAGCTCGACCACAAAGCCATAGACCACACAAACTTAAAGAGCGGGGCTGACAAGTGCTGAAGCATGTAGCGCATAAAACTGGTCTTTCCTCTGTTTCATCACTCAATGATGTAGTTCCACACTGCCTCTGGGAGTAACATCAGCACAAGAGCTGTGTGTCAGGAGCTTCATGAAATGGGTTTCCATGACCAAGTAGCTGCACACAAGCCTAAGATCACTATGTGCAATGCCAAGTGTCAGCTGGAGTGGTGTGAAGCAGGCTACCACTGGCACTGTACCACTGAGCCAAGCTTTTAAAACCAGTTGTGTTTTTAAAACTATACTGCTTGGTGGAAGAATTGTTTATGTGATGTGTGATTACTATTAATAATAAAACTTAATACCTCGCTCAGCAACACCCTTTAACTGTGTCCATCAATGCAGAGCCTTTCAAGGCTTAATGCTTTATGTATTCATTAACTTAAGCTTTTTAACCTTTGTGTTTGAGAAGTTAGCCAGTAATCTGTCCCTGACGACAACACGACTGGTAATATTAACATTATTAAATACGTAGAACTTCATATACAAAAGTTTGGGCACCCCTGGTCAAATGGCATTTTGTTGATACCATTTGACACATCTTCTACAGACAGCACATCTCTGTACAATTGAATTTAATTAACTTTCAAAAAAAAAGATTAACAGATAAAATGTACCAAACATTTTATTTTCTTCTTATTTTTCCATCATATTTAACTCAAATGAAATATGCACATAAGCAGGATTTGTGCATTAAAATTAGCAGAAAAAAATGACATATTTTAGTTTGTTCCCTGCAGATAAAGTGTCAATATATTTTCACAGATAATCAACATAATGTAACTTAACCGAAGGGGCTTGAGTTTGAGTAACTGTTCTCTGGAGACATGGAGCTCCATCCTGTACCTCTGGGATAAGTTGAAGGTATCCATCAGTACAACATCAGTAACTGTCCTCACTAATGCTCTTGTGGCTGAATGCAGTCTGTTCCTCACAGCAACGTTCCAACATCTAGTGTAAAGCCTTCCCAGAAGAGAAGAGGCTGCTACTTCAGCAAACTCCCTATTAATACCCTTGATTTCAAACTTGACGCCCCAGGAAGAAAAGCACAGCAACATCTCTTTACAGCACACATTACGGCAAAAGCACGGCATGTGAGAGACTGAATGAAGCAAAGACAAGAGGATATTACTACAAGATAAATCTGCCCAACATCTTAACAGACTTATAGAGTTACCCAGGGGAAGGATGAGAGAGAGAGAGAGAGAGAGAGAGAGAGAGAGAGAGAGAGAGAGAGAGAGAGAGAGAAAAGAGGCAGGGTTTCCATTTGAGCAAAGAGGGATACTTCCTTTAGGTGTGAATATGACATCACTGTCACCATGGAAGCAGGTGTTTGAGGGCTTAACTCAATACAATGATTATATATATAATCCTCTATTTAAAATGTTTCCGAGGAGTGTAATATTACTCTTCCTTCAGATTGGTATTTGCTGATGTAGGTCAAGGGTGGGTGTGTGTGTCGGAGGGAATAAAGGTACTGATAAGGATTAAAGGCTGGCCTTTAATTAGTGAAATGGAAAGGGAGAAAAAAGGGCTTTTCTCTCTCTCTCTCTCATACACATGCACGTGCACACACACACACGGTCCAGTTAAGACGTCTGTGTGGTTTTATATACCAAAAACAGTCAAAATTAAGTTTTACTTGAACATTTTCCAACTTTTCTTCACTAGATGTTGCCGTTCTGAATCAAATCCGAGATACGTAGTTTGGCAGCCTGTGAATCGGCTCGATGCACAAAATCTATCCATGAAACCACTTCAAATGCTCTGTTTGAAGACATTACCTCAAAGGAAAACAGATTTGGCTTGTTTGCAAAAAGGATTTGGTAAAACTTTAGTTTAGGCCAGCTGTTTACAACAATGTTTAAAACACAACAATTGACTAAGTATGTCCAATATTGTCTGCAATAAAGGGGCAAGGTCATTTTTTAAAAGCAAAATAGAACCCACCTGCATATCACTGTTGTCAGTAGAAAACCTCATATCTCCAAAATTGTAACTTTACAGGAAAACGAAAAAACCTACTTTACTTTTAATGTAAGTCAATGGAACCAGATTTTGTTCCAAGTAATTTTGGGCCGTTTCTTTTGGTCCATTCATCATAAAATTTACAAACATTGTAAAGGGCAACAGGCATTTTCAGATTATGTCAAGAACTGAAAAACAACAAAAATGGAGATTCGAGGTTTTCTTCCGACAGCAACGATATGCTGGTCAAAGCACAGAAATGGACAGGAAAGGAGCTTCAGGCGAGTTCAGACAGACTTATTCCGTCAGAGGGTAGCTGGAATAGCTGCTCATGATCATGCCATTGCTCAGTGGTGAGTACATGTATTTATGTATTTTAAACATTATTGTTGTTTGCTTTCAAAAAAAGGGGCTTCTTTTCTCACACTGTTTATTGGGCGTAACGCCACATCGTTTAGCTCCAATACAAACCTGACAGCTTGTCTTTTCTGAAATATACATGCCAATTCCTTCCACATCACTTGTACTCTGGCTGTACTGTTGCAAAGAGGGGCTATATACAGCTGCTGGTAACCCATCCCCAACTTTTACTACGGGCCGTACATTTTAAAGCTAAGGCACAGAATAATTTCAAGGAACTTTTTTTCCTGTTGGATTTTATTTATTTATTTATTTTTTTATTTTACTGCATGTAAGATGTTCTCTGCACACATGTCAGACATCTTTATGCTTAACTGAAGTTTTTGAGGGGACTTCAGCGATAATAACTTGGGGCTAATGACAGATTTGTTGTCCGTTAGACAAATGTTGATAAGTGCACAGTCACCCCCTACTTTGAGCTCTGCCTTCACGAGGCAATGGACTGGTTTAGAAATTTCACTCTCAGTTTCTTGCCACCCTAATAAGTCCACATTCCCCCCACATTTAGGTCAGAATTTCTCATGGTTGTCCCCAGACATGTATTCTTGGTATGAGATCACATCTGGCTCCGCTAGACCAGGTGAGGCACAATTAATTGCAATTACGACAAACAGCTGGCAATCCCAAGCTGATCTCAACCAGACACTCTCTTGATTAAAGGAAAACTTCAAAGCCAACTGATAGATTTATGTCAGATGATGTTTGCATTTAATTTGCTAGCAGTTTACATTTTTTGCTTGCTGATTGATTGAAAACCTGTTAATGTTTACATTTTGTATTCCTGTTGATGTTTTGTTCTACTTCATTATATTAGTTTTACTTACTTTTATTTTTGTGCTTTGTTTTACAAAGGTCTTGTAAAA
The DNA here is from genome assembly GCF_904425465.1 of Colossoma macropomum. Classification (NCBI taxonomy): domain Eukaryota; kingdom Metazoa; phylum Chordata; class Actinopteri; order Characiformes; family Serrasalmidae; genus Colossoma; species Colossoma macropomum. The sequence goes on from NW_023496043.1 coordinate 1,331,023, forward strand.
GAAAAAGGAGATTTTAAAAGTAATGTATATCATTTACTTTGATTTGTAACAGAGCAATAATTGACCATTTATTTCCTATGGAAGCAACTTGCAGCTGCAGATAAGCAAAAAGCACCAGACTAAACGACAACAGTTCAACAAGCAACAAACTGAGTTGAGCTTTTCGCAACTATATGTAAATTAATAAAGACATTGTGAAGCAACAGTCTAAATGACTGGCTCTAACACATTCATTGGACCAGAGATGGATTACTGACCGCCCCAAAGGGGCCAGTGCCAGGGGCCTCTGACTGCGAGAACTTGGGGGCCTTTGGACTTTAAAACTCCAGGTATCCAGTAAAAATCAAGTATCACACAACTAGATAAAAAAAATAAGATATTAGATATATTACTAGGATCAAAATAAAAAAAAGATTTTCAGTGTTGCTCAAAGTGGACATAAACACGATTGTGAATGGTTTAACCTCATTTTTCAGGATTATTATTATTATTTGTTATTATTATTATTATTATTATTATTATTATTATTATTATACAGAATTTTTGTTGATGTGCAGGGGCCTCAAAAGACTCCTGTGCCCAGGGCCCATCCCTGCCTTGGACCAATCACAGGCACGGGGATTTGAGGTCCTGCCTCTCTGAACTTTTTGTTCCTACCTGCTTTTCCCCCAGTGGTATCAGGGAGAAACCAAAAGAAAAACTGAGAAACCTAAAAACTGGTAAAGTTATTATGGTTTGTTTTTTAAACAAAACACCACAATATATATATCACATACATACACACACACACATTTTTATATATATATATATATATATATATATATATATATATATATATATATATATATATATATATATATATTAAACATTTTCTTGTCATAAGCTGGACACAGAACATTTGTAGCCCATGGCAGAGCAGTTTAGGACAGTTTAGGACAGATCCAACAAAGCAAAAATGACTGCAACAACTACAGTCTTGTTGGGTAACACTAGACAAGCCAGCATCAGGCAAGGCCAAATACTAAGACCAAACAGGTCCAGATCAGACTGAGAGCTACTGTATATATAAACCTATAAACCTCATGTGTGAGAGAGAGAGAGAGAGAGAGAGAGAGAGAGAGAGAGAGAGAGACAGAGACAGACTGGGGGGGTGGTGATGTTGTTTATGTGAAATGTAGCCTGGTTTTGATGGAGTAGAGCAGTATCTTTAGTGTGTTATGTAACAGCCTCTTAAGGCAGACACAGAGACAGACGAGTGCATTCTCTCTCCATCCACAACGACAGAGGAACAGCACTACAAACACTCGACCTACATCAGCAAATAACCATCTGAAGAGAGAAAGAGGGCAACTCATACAGAGTGGAAAAGTTGAGAGAGAGAGAGAGAGAGAGAGAGAGAGAGAGAGAGAAGAGAGTGAGAGAGAGAGAGAGAGAGAGAGAGAGAGAGAGAGAGAAAAGAGAGTGAGAAAGAGAAACGAGAAATAGAAAAAAGAGACAGAGAGAACAAAGACAGATAAAGAAAAACAAAGCAAGAGACAGATACAGAAAGAGAAAAGATAGAAAGAACAGAGAGAGACAGAGACAGAAGACAGAGAGGCAGAGAAAGAAGAGTGTGTGTGAGAGAAAAAGAGATACACAGAGAAACAAAAAAGAAAGACAAAAGAAATAGAAATAGAGAAGAAAGAGAGGGAGACGAAATGAAAAGAAAGAAAGAAAGAGGGTGAAAAAGCAAAGAGACAAAGGAGAGGGACAGAGAGAGAGAGAGAGAGTGAAATGAAAGCTCTTTGCTGAAACTGAGGGCCAAAATACTAAAAACAAGTGTTGAATTTGTCTATATTTAAACTGTCTTTTTTGAAGCCAACACTACATATATTTTGTTTATTTAGATTATACAGCATTATAATTATATAATATTATTCCTTTAATAAATAATTTATTTATGCTTTTGAATGAAAATCATAAAACTACAGGAAAATGTAAACTGAAATGTAATTTATCATTGAAAAGTGACTCCTTTTAGTAAGACATTCATCCAAATATATATATATATATATATATATATATATATATATAAACAAACTTTTTCAGCTTCTTTAGGATGCCTTTTCGGCTACATTCATAAAACGTTTAAAAATAGCCAATAATTATGTTAAAAATGATCCATGGCCAACATTTTGGTGTAGTATGGGTGTCTATCTTACTCTGGATGGTCCTTTGTACATGCAGCGGAGCTGATCCCAGGCCTGCGTCTGCTGGGCATCTAATGTCACCTCAGTCAGCTCCTGCACCAACAGAGAGACACATTATATCAGTAATTATTACCTTGCAGTTAGAATAATGATGTGGAAATCAGCCCAGAGCGCACATTTTCTGGCTTTATATCCTGAGAACAGGAATAAAGATGAACCTGCTCATTCACACAGAACTAAAATCCCTGACTGTTGATAATAATTACAGTTCAAAAGCAATTCCGACTGCTATGAACATGATTCAAAACTCCTTGACCCATAAAATTTGCTCTAATGCTCAAATTAATTCTCCTGTCACCCAAACAGCACATGCTAATACCGCCAAAGTGCAAGTAAACATTATGAAAGCAAGCGTTGCGTGTTTTGACAGCAATCAAACGCCGCCTACATGCAAAATGCTGCATGGAAACAGCAGATTTATCGCTGATTGTCATTCAGTGGGAGACTAATCTTTGTATCATTTCCCTTGAATTCTTAAAATAGAAAAAAGTGTGCGCTAGCAACAAGGAGGAAGTTAAAAGCCTGAGTCGTGTCACGGAAAACAAGTCTAGCCTGAGGATTTTTTTTTTTTTTTATGCAAAGAGCAATCGGGGTAAATAAAAAAGTCTTTAAAAGTCAGAACAGTAGAGTTAATTGGACATTAAAAGTGACATTTTCCACCATGATTGGAGAAAGATAGAAAAACGCAGCAGAGATTATGGACTGACGGCTTTGACATTTAAACAATGCCAAAGAGAGGGTGGGGAAAAGGCACTGAGGGTCCGTCTGCCTTCGGTCCACTTCTCTTATACGGCTCTACGTGTAGAACTGTAGCTCAGGCCATCAAAGGCGTGCTAATTATAATTACAAGTAATGGGGTTATGTGTAAACACACATACAGAGGTGGTCAAAATAATGGAAACACTGGGCAATACATTCATCTCATGCACTTAACTGGGAGAACACATTGGCAGACAAACAGTCGAACCATGTTTGTCCATAAAAACATCAGGACAGATGCAAATTCAGGCTTCAAGATGCCTCCTACTACATTGTTAGCTAGTACTTCACAGATAACAGTCTATCTTAAAGGGGAATTCCATTGATTTTTCAAAATTTATGCATTATTAAATTAGTAGATGTAAACAAAGTCATTCAGAGTGGTTTGGTGTGAAATGCTCTTTTCTAGAGAGACTTACCCATCCAGAATTGTTCACACTGGTGGTGATGGGAACCAGACATCTGAAGAGTTTAACACTCTTATTATAATATTATATAGATCACTACATACATTCACCTATTTCTATGATGTTTCCGAGAGCTGAATTGTCTTTATTTTGAAACATTTTTAAATACATTGTTGCACAAAAGTCAGAGACCCTCTTCGTGTATTCAATTTCCAATCAAAATGGCCATTAAGTAGGAGTTATTCATTTTTCAAGAAATATTTCTGAGGAGATTAGATATATGATAATCCACTTGCATAAGAAAGAGGAAAATCAAAGGACAATAAGTGAAAAACAGGGGTTCAAATACTTAAAAGATACAGAGAAAATGGGACTCCTATCAACCTAGGAAGACCTGGTAGACCATCAAAACTGTCCCTGTCCAATAAACAGCACTTAAAGCTTTCATCTTTGAAAGAGAGGAGAAAATCAAGCTGCTTCAGATCTGAATAAATCCACAGGAGTTTCTGTCCGTCCTTCCACTGTGAGAAGACAACACTATGGGTCTAAAAGCATGTCTATCTATCAGTCCTGTGTTGGACTGTGGGAAGCAGAAAATGCAACCAACTTCTAAGACTCAACTTGGAGGTGGAGATTTCTTTAAAAAACTGAAAGCAGGTCTCTTGGAAAAAATGGAAGCTGTAACAATGGTGGACACATTATATACAAAAAAAGATATAATTAGTGGCTGAGAGCATGTTGAAAAATGAATAACTCGTACTTGGCCATTTTGAAAGTAAACAAATAAAGGGTGCTGCATATCCTCCTGGGTCGCGGGGGGTGCTGGATCCTATCCCAGCGATCAATGGGCGGAAGGCAGGAAACACTCTAGAGAGGCTGCCAGTCCACTGCGGCTTAGAAGATTAATAAATTAATGAAATAAAGTGGTGTCTGACTTTCGCACAGTATAGCAGCTTAAGATCAGAAGATCAGATTAAGAAGCATGCTAAAGCTAGTATATCAATGCATTACATTGTGCATCAATTGGTCATTTAATGGGTTGAACGAACTGTCAAACCCATTAGCATCTTTCACTGCTTCTTATGTACCCTAAAGGAAGCTGGGAGCATGGCCACTTCACTCCAAGAGGAGAGGAGCTGGAAGACAGCTGAACAACAGCACCAGGGACACTTTTCTTGTGTGTGTTTGGAATTGAAGAAAGACTGAAGAAACTGTGTTTCTAATAACTGTTTACTTCATAAGAGAAGTGTCTGTGTGCGTTTTGAACTCGAAGCAGAAGTGCGAGTGAGCGCCTCCAGAGCTGGGAAGCACATAAATGCAATTATTTTTTCGTCTCCCTTGAGCAAAAGAAAGGAATCAACTTCGTCATGCCGCTCTCTTTTTTTTCGGCAGTGGACACAGACGAGCGGCCAGCACCGATTTCGTGTGACTGGCACGTGCTGAGCGGTGGGTTAACTCGACCGAGTCTTCATTAAAGCCATTATTTACCCCTCCCCTCATTTAAATAAACCAATTACACACCGAGTGTTGACAGACGGCTAGCTTCTTTTTGCCTGAGACGTTTTAAAAACAGAACGAAAGAATTTTTTGCTGAGAACAAACAAATGTACTTTTTTTTCAGATCCTATTTCACATCGCAGTTTCTCTGCGAGTGGCGCCCACGCTCTGGCCCAAACTGAATGTAGGCCTTGAGCCAGAAAGCAACAGAGCACAGTCTGCTCCTGCCATCAAGCAGACGACACTGATGTTAAGCCGCGTGGCATCATGTTACTGTTAACATCTGTTCAGATTAGGACTTGAATAAGCTTTACAATCCTCGCTGTTTTTTTAATTACAGTGACTTGTGGAACGCAGAGAGAAGACAGACCTTTAACCAAGTGTGTCTTCCAGTCACACTAAACACAGGGCTAAAGAAGTCTCTGGGCCGTTCCTAAAGGAATACTTCACACACTCTCACAGAAAAAAAGGTATGAAACTGTCACTGGGGCAGTACCCCACTTGTCACTGGGGTGGTACCCTCAAGAGTACATCTCAGTACCTTTAGTCAGGGATCTTAATTGTACCATAATCCGTTGAAATTATATTTTCCAAGTTAAACTTTAGATTATGAAAAGGTACAAATGTGTAATTTTCACCTGGGAAAAACTTATTTAAGGTGCACAGTTGGACCTTAAAACCACTGTTGAACCTTTGAGGGGACATTTACATTATTTGTATCTTGATGAACGACAAATGTACCTGCACAGAACCTTTATTTCTAACAGTGTAGAAACGCCAATTCAAAGTTTAGTTCGATTGACTTCACATATATATATATCAATTCAACCTGTGACTGGCTTCAACCAATTTAGTTAAAACAACCTGTTCAAAAGAATGATTCACTCACAATGCATTATCACTCTCCCTCTGATTCATATCATATCAGATATTATATGACGTTAGTGTATTATTATTATTATTATTATTATTATTATACTTACTTATTGTTAACAAATCTGTTATTGGTCAGCTTCCTTCACTTTTGTACCATACTGCACTAACTACATGTACAATCTACTTTATTATGGTGACGACAGTGAGAACTGAATTTAACAGGCCTTCTGGATTTTAAAGTGCCCCATAATCTTAGAATGAGTCCCAACAAAACTTGATTGAATGATTTTACGTTTATCACGAGTAAACTGTATCATTATGTATACTTCTTTTATTAATTAACCTTCAGTCAGACCTGTGCTGAATTCAATTTGATTTACAGCATATCAAGACAGTTATTATGTTTCAGAAGAAACAACACGTCTTCAGAGTTTTTCTCAAGGCAGCTGAAAATACTAACATTTCTGCCTGAGCAGGAATTTTAGAAGAACAACCACATAATAGAATTGTAAATGTAACTGGCTGCCCTGTATTGTGCCTTGTTCAAAAAGCAGGCCAGGCTGAAACACTTCTTATAACCTCAGTATGAATAGGTGGAGCTAAACTGCTGTAGGAATGTGTGCATCACCACAGTGGTTTAGCCCCACCCCTGCATACTGAGGTTATAAGAAGTGTTTCAGCATGGACTGCGTTTCGAACAAGGCACAATACAAGGCAGCCAATCAGAACAGAGCTCATTTACATATATTAGTTTATATTAGATTACTTACAGGCACAGTAACAAACACAACCTATTTAATTCTAAGGGTTAATGAGAGTGTGGAACTGGCTGTGAATCATGATTGTTTTTGGTGCATAAAGCCACACAAACATAATTAACTCACGTCAGGAAAAAAGTGAACTATAATAAAAAGATTGCATGGCCCTGTAATTAGTTGTTCTGTGCTTTGATGTTTTGTTTGCTGTCTTCTTGGCCAGGGCTCACCTGAAAAAGAGATTTTTAATCTCTGTCACTACCCCATTAAATAAAAGAATACATAAATAAATAATAAAAACAAGAAAATTGCTACTAACGTCATCAAAAATGAAAGAAAGCCAGAGGACACCAATTAGGTTTGATCTGCTAGTCAGCACAGCCTAGCTTTCATTCATTATTAGCAATATTAGACTCTTGGATGAAATGTTTTGAATAATCAGAATTTGATGCCTTTAAAAAGGACAAACATACTGAACCCTCAGGCATGTTGGGGCTATTTAACGCCTACGTTATAAATACTGGTGGATATTTTTAAGAAAATAGGGGTAGGATTATTAAGAGAGACGATAATTAATGACAGTCTACCGACACATTGTGCTGGTGCCAATTTGGTGGGTTTTCTACTGAGAACTTCATTACAAATGAGCACAGGTGTAATTATATACGACCAGCGTGATATAACAATGTGACTGGCTTACATGTTTAGTCCATCTGTTTTTAGTCACCAGGTATGGGGGGGGTGGACTTTTAATCTTTCTTTTTTTCATGTTAAAACTGTGACTCATTTGGTCAAAATAAGGACTAATATTCTGATTTTTAATTGAAAAAATAGTTGTAACTTGTCCAGAAAAAGTGATTATTTCAACAAAAAATATTTTGAGAAAATAAGACAAAATGTCATTCGACATGTCAAAATGTGAATATCATTTTCGGCTGGTGGGATGAGCTGAACTTTCTTGCTAAGTGTATCTGGAAACCGTGTGATGTAAAATCCCTGTTTAATCTTACTGAGAGCATCCAGGTCGTTTGAGAATTGTATGTTTTCGAGCATAAACTCTTGTGCAGTACCTACGAGCAGCATATCAAGGAATGGCTGTTACATTTCTTCCACAGTGCACACACAAACTACAGCGAGCAGCAAAGTAACAAAAAGTAAAGAGTCGCTTTAGTAAAGCAGGGATTGCAGAGCCAGAAAGTTTCGATATATCGCTGCTGTCAGAACAAAACCTCGTATCTCCATTTTTCAGTTTTTGAAATAATTTGAAAAGGCCTGTTGGCCTTTACATTATCTGTAAATTTCATGATGAACGGCCCAAAATGACTTTGAAAAAAGTCTGGTTCAATATGCTTTTAACAATCGTTTGGAAAAGAAAATTCTCAAATCATTATTTAGGCAAAATCTGCTCTTTCACAGTGTGTTGCACAATATTGCTGATTTTCTAACAGTATTTGTTTTTATTCATTCATCTTCTAAGCTGCTTATCCTCCCAGGTCCCGGGGGTGATGGAACGGTCACTGGGCATAAGGCAGGAAACCCTGGACGGGTTGCCAGCCCATCAAAGGGCGTATCTGGTTTTAGTTTTTTTATTTTCTTGTTTAAATTAAGAATAACAAAACCAGAATGACAGCTGTTTACAAGTGTATTTTGCCAAAATACATCAAAAATAAATGTTTGGAATAAATGTTCTGTTTCTCTTTGAGCACAAACAATAGTATCTTTGTGTGCTAAAAACAGGACAAACTTTTCACAGGCGTTGAATAGAACACAGTCAGTAAGTATTATCAGTGTTGGTACATCAGAGAAAGTGCTTGATTTCAATAGTATTTTGAGCTATGCAAAAGAAACTCTATAAATGCATATTGTTGCGTCTTCAGAACGGTAGCTTTGCAGGGTGAACGAAAAAAACTCTTTTAGAAGTTAAAGGAGAAATAATTTAAAAAAAAAAAGTCATTTTATTCAACTTTTATTGGTGCTTTTAACATGAAATCTTGACACAATGTAAAGGGCAAAAATGGAGATACAAGGTTTTGTCCTGACAGCAACAACATGCAATGAGGCAAAAGCAAAAAACTGACACTTTTTAACCACAAAAAGGGGTTTTGCGATGGCAAAATGTTGGTAAATCTGTTCCAAAAGCTACCTGCCAGTGCTAAGCTAGCACATGCATTCATGCTAGAATCTTCATGGACTACAAACTACAAAAAAGTTCATCTGAAAACCGTGGGGGTGTCTGAGTGCATTTCCGCCACTGTAATTAAGTCATTCTAAAGCTGCCAGAAAGACGGTAGCCTGGTGCTGACATTTAAAGCACCTCTCGCTAGGCTAGCCACATGGAGCCTCGTTAGCGTTAGCGTGCTGTGTTTGTGGAGGGTTAAATATTAATTAAAGGGAAGCTTGCAACAGCTCTGCCACAGAGCGGTGGGCAACCACTACTCACCCCCAACCCAAGTGCCACGTGTGTGTATGTGTGACAGAGATTAAAGGGGCTGCTGAGGAGGTTTCAGGAAAAGCTTTTTGAGAAAAATCGCTTCTGGTGGAGGGGTTATGGAGTGGGATGTTAGCAGCATCTCCAGGGAGGCAAAGGCTTGACGGAAAATCACTGTGATGAGTCATTATAATCCATCAGTGAGATAATCCACCCCCCATCAAAGATAACAGCAGCAACCTTTGAAATGAAAATAGACTTTTTTTAAAAGCATTATCTGTCTAGACTGCTATGTCTCCACTAGAAAAGACAACTTTAAAAGCTAATGCTAGGATAAAGAAGCTAAAGGAATTCAGCTGTGCACGTTGGCTTGACGGCAGAGGATCAATCTCGGGCAATTTATTAGCGCTAGCAATGGAGTGGAAAGGAGAAGGAGAGGTGCTGATATTGAGAACCAGAAAAAAAATAAGGATGAAAACTGTACTGAAGTTGTTGTCTTGAGACATTGTTACACAGTTTTCAGACAGGGGTGAGGCGATGGATGAGCAAACGTCTGGTCATGCACAGTCAGTCAGTGATGCACTGATTACGAAAAGCACCAATAATGAAAAGGTCAAAGCCATCACGGACTTATTATAGTAAAATAAAAAGTAAGAAGAGAAGCGAAAATAAAAAATGAAAATGTGTCAGGTATAATCATGTCATCACACACACACACACACACACATCTGGTTACTTTTCAGAGTAGCAATATTAGTTAACGAGGAGAAAGGGCATGAATATATTTAAAGAGCTGTTATGCACTTTTCAGCCTCCTTCTCTTACTGTTCACTGTAAAGACTGTAAAGTTTTTGCTCAATAATAGTAACTTTTTTTTCACCATAAGTGTTTTTAATTACATTCTGTGTTATGTTTGCTTGTGTCTAAGTAAGGTCTGTGTTAAAGGTCTGCAGGAGAATGAAAATGAAGCCCAACAGCCCGAACACAGCCTGAAACCAAATATTTTATCGGGCCTCGTCGGGCTCAGGTTGGGTAGCAGACCTCTACTCTGTGTATAAGTGACATAATTTCCACCTATATTAGTTGAATGGTTCTTTTGGTGGCTGTAACAAAGCACTGCTGTAGCACAGCTCTCACAGTAAGAGCAAGCCAGGCTAAAATACAGCCTCCACATAGCGGGGTTAGTCAACATAGTCTCCTAACAACAAGTGAGACGACTGCCTGCACTGTTATCTGCAAGTGATCAGATCGGACTTGTGTGTCCAGACATTGCCAACTATGAATTAGTTGCTGTCGTAATGACTTATGGTGTCGGTCACTACGTAGCTGCGCTGGTAACACGGATTTCACACGCAGATGCCGGAGAAACGGAGGTGCATCATCTCACCCTCCAAACTCTTGAAAATTCTCTGGCATTAGCATGTATTTTTACTTGAATCCCAGCACTTCCGTTACTCTGGGGTTGACATTGTTGGTGTTTCTTGCATTATGAGTGATGCAAAAGACACTTTGAAATCTGCCTTGAGCTGACAGAGCATCCAGGCTGAGAAGCATCAGCAAAAATCCAATTGTAATCTTATTTCAAACCACCTCCTGGTGTGGATCTGATTGGCAAAAATCTGATTTGATTTTGCTGGCCAAACTATGAAACATCAGTCTGGAAACAATCTGGATATGCTAAGAATCGGATTTGGGCTATCAGTCTGAACAAGGCCATAAAACCTTAAGGATGTCTACACTACAAATGGTCAATTGTGCAAAATTGTACAAAAGTGACCGGGGCGCCCAAACGTTTGCCAACGACTGCAGATTTAGATTTAGATAAAAATATAAAAAATAAGAAAACGAGCAGAAAATACAAATAAAGAAGTAAGAAAGTATGTAACTTATCAGCTTTAAAATTTTAAGAGTATCGAGTTGCAGACAGTAGAAGAAGAGTAATCTGTGTTCACATTCTGTTAACTTATTATCTGAAGCTCAACCAATCAAATCACACACCAGGACTTCACAGGTAGACTGGAATAATTCAGTGAAGTGAAGCACCTTGCTGAAAGACAAGCAGCTGATGAGTTATTGTGACTGCACAGTAAATTCACCTTGTATATGTATAACGTCATACTGAAGCAGCGGTCGGCCTGGACCACTCAGTGAGTTACAGATCAGAGTGTAGTCAGAGTTAGAGTATGAGATGCCGTGTGGGGGATTTAAAATAGAAAGAGAAAGGAAATGACACGTTTCTCTCTGAAACTCTTCTACTGTTTGCAATGCTGTGATTAGTTCTTGGTACGTGACAGTCTTACTGAAAACCGCAGCGTAATTACGGTGGTTAATCATTATCAGCTTTGCATGGCAACCGGAGAGAAAGATGAGGAGGGAAGAGGAGAAGAGGAGAGAGGGAGGAACAGAGGAGGAGACAGAGAGGAGAAAAGGTCAAAGGGGTCATGTCACTTCTTCTCCTGTCTCCTACCCTCGCTGTCACTTTGAATGAAAAGCTGAGCCATCTTCACACACAAGCAATGAATTTTAAATAGAGAAAGGGAGAGAGAGAGAGAGAGAGAGAGAGAGAGAGAGAGAGAGAGAGAGAGAGAGAGAGAGAGAGAGAGAACTGAATTTTAATTTAATGCTGGTCTTTTAAAGAAAGAGACAGAGAGAGAGAGAGAGAGAGGAACTGAATTTTAAGTTGTGAGAGATAATAATGTTGGTCTATAAATGGAGAGAGGGGGAGAGAGAGAGAAAGAAAGAGAGAGAGAAAGGAAAAAAGAGACAGAGCGAGACAGAGAAAGAAAGAAAGAAAGAAAGAAAGAAAGAAAGAAAGAAAGAAAGAAAGAGAGAGAGAGAGAGAGAGAGAGAGAGAGAGACAGACAGACAGACAGACAGACAGACAGAGATTAAAGATAAAGAGAGAAAGAATTTTATTTTTAATGCTGGTCTTTTAAAGAGAGTCTCAGAGAGCAAGAGAGAGACAGAGAGAGATAGAGAGAGAGTGAAGACTGGTAGATAGAGACAGAATGAAATTCAAAGAGAAAAGACTGAAAGTCTGGTTGAGAGTGAAAGAGACAGAGACAAAAGACAGAGAAAGAGAGATGGAGTTTTAAAGAGAAAAGAGTGAAATTCTGGTTGAGAGAAAGAGAGACAAAGAAAGAACGAGAGAGACACGGAGAGAAAGAAAAACTGAATTTTAATTTAAACACTCGCCCTTGAAAGACAAACAAAGAACGAGAAGAGAGAGAGGAGAGAGAGAGAGGGGGAGAGAGAGAGAGAGAGAGAGAGAGAGAGAGAGAGAGAGAGAGAATTTCAAAGACCAAACACTCAGATTATGTGATAAACAAAGAAAGAGAACTAAAAGAAAAACAAAAAGGAGAAAAAAAAAAGCAAGACACATACAGAGACAGAGGGAGAGTGAAAGAGTAAGAGCTGGGTTACAAAGAGAAAGCGATAAATGAAATGAGAGATAAACACAAAAAAGACAGGCAGATGGCGGGGAAGGTCGAGTGGTATGCCTCGCTTCATCTCTCTCCGTGAACAGGGGGAGAGTGAGGGACGGAGTGAGTGCAGTGAGGTTAAGGCCGTCATAACCAGGCTAATGCTGAGAGAGATAAGCGAGAGACAGAGAGAGAGAGGCCGGCTCTGTTTCACACATCACTGCTCTCACAAAAAGAAAAGAGCGCTTTCTCTATTTCTCTCTCTCTCTCTTTAAAGCACACTCGCACAACCGCTGCCTACAGCGAGTGCTCTTGAGAGTTTGAGCTAAGCACGTACAGAAAGCAGGATTAGCAGTGAAAGAAATCTGTCAGCAGCAGCAGCGCTACATTACTGTGCACAAGTCTTAGGCTACCTGAGGTGATATCTAAAGCTATTCATCTGGGCAGTAAGCATTTATTTGGTTGGACAAAAACACCAACAATCAATACAGTGCTGTAAAAAAAAAGGGGTTATAGAAAAAAGTTAATACATCAACACAAAGTGAGCTCAAAACAGCTGCACTCTATAATGTTCTATGTTATGTATAATGTTTATCTGATCTACTCAGTCACTCTGACAGACTGTAATACACTACAGGAAGTGTAGGGGGCGATACTGCTTTATAACATTTATATGATCCATTCAGTCATTCCGACAGATTGTAATACACTACAGGAAGCGTAGGGGGCGATACTGCTCTATAACATTTATATGATCCATTCAGTCATTCTGACAGATTGTAATACACTACAGGAAGCGCAGGGGGCGATACTGCTCTATAACATTTATATGATCCACTCAGTCATTCCGACAGATTGTAATACACTACAGGAAGCGTAGGGGGCGATACTGCTCTATAACATTTATATGATCCACTCAGTCATTCCGACAGACTGTAATACACTACAGGAAGCGTAGGGGGCAATACTGCTCCATAATAATGATATGATCCACTCAGTCGTGCCGACAGATTGTAATACACTACAGGAAGTGTAGGGGGCAATACTGCTCTATAACATTTATATGATCCATTCAGTCATTCCGACAGACTGTAATACACTACAGGAAGTGTAGGGGGCAATACTGCTCTATAACATTTATATGATCCATTCAGTCATTCCGACAGACTGTAATACACTACAGGAAGTGTAGGGGGCGATATGGCTTCTGCTGTATCACAATCTGACCAAAAGTACCCTATGAGAAAGATAATCATGCACAGAAAGCTCTGAAATAATGCAATTCTTAGAAGAACATGATTACTAAACAACCTGACAATGAATTTTACTTCTGGTACAATTCTCATTGGGCAGCGTACAAAACCACCTGGTCACAAACTTCCTCAGATTACACAGAGATTACCTCATCTTGATCTAATCGAGCATAATCCTATCATGGATTGTAATCCCATTATGATCATATTATAATCCATCCCACAAAAATTCCCCTTACCTTCCTCCCACGAGCCTCAGCTGCGCTCCCCCGATGTGCGGACGTCACTTTGGTCTGAAACAAAAACGAGAGATGGCAGGTGAGGGGTCTGAC
>NW_023496043.1:1347500-1400000 GCF_904425465.1 Colossoma macropomum
ACACAAACAAAAAAATCTTACAATTTAATAAATAATATAATAACAAGAATAATCTCTGTAATAATTATAGATAACAATGACGGCAAACACGTTGTAATATATGGCTGTGTGAATAAAGAATAACGAATAAATTAGGCTCAGATGGATTGGTGGACTTACCTGTGCTAAAGAGGTGGATCTGGCTCTCCCACCCTCAGCAGTGACCCGGTCCCCTGGCCGAGCGTTCTGGCTGGAGGTGCATTTGTAACAGCTCCACGAGTGAACACGATCTCCCATATGCCCCGGCTCCTTACCCATAACCCCTTGCTCCTTCCGCTGCAGACACTGGCAGTGATACAAGTGACCACAGCTAGAAAGACAAAACACACATAACCAGACAAATAAATACAAATCCACACATGAAGAGACTCAGAGACAGAGTAAGCTTCAAGAGGCTGTGCATTACAGTGATTTTAAGACATTTCAGCTGCAGTGCCTCTTTAAAGGGTGGTTGGGATGACACGTGTAACTTTCATAAAATGTTGCCAAAATAACATGATAAATTGTCCTTTTAATGATAAATTTATTATTAGCAATAATTGCAATAAATCATTCATCTGACAAGCAATGTAGCTCAGTAATAATAGGTTATGGCTGCCAGACAACATAAAGACTGAGTGAACAGCATGTTTTTTTTTTTAATTATAATTAAAAAAAAGATATAAAATATTCTGTTAATAACAAAAATAATAAATAAAATAAAAATAAATAATAATAAAAAAATTCTGTTGATGTGTGCGGGGATATTTGACACACATTTGACCGCAAACATCAACAGAATTTTTTATTTAAAAAACCATGCTGTTCATGGAACCGGTAATATAATCCAAAGCTCATTTTGGCTCAGAATGGAGAAACTACCACATCAAACAAACCGTGAACGTGTACCTGAAGATGATGACCTCCTCTTCGCTCTCCTGCCGTCTCTTGTACTGCTGCAGGCAGATATTGCAGTGGTCCTGTCTGGGGTGGAGCCCCCTGCTGACGGCTTTACGCAGGTGCGCCAGAGACCAGTGCAGGTCCGAGTTCAGCAGACTGGTAGTGGTTTCTAAGAGGGTCTAAAGGAGAGACAGACAGACAGACAGAGATGAAAATACATACATAAATAAATAAACAAACAAATAAATAATTCTGTAGCTGTTGTATCGCTGAAACAGTTTCTAAAGTGTTAACTTTACAGGAAAAGGAAGGAGTACTGAGATTTATTTCATTAAATATTTATGTTAAGTTTTTAACAATTTCATGAAATGCTCACACAATGTTAAAGAATAGCAGACATTTTCAAATGCTGTAAAATTAATGTTGAAAAAAAATAAAACAAGTGAGATTTTAATACATTAACGACATGTGTTTGACCCTGTAGGATATCATGTCATTTCTGCATAGGTCTGAGCTAAATATGACCAGATCTTTGTTAGATGAAAAGAACCCAATGAAACAAACACCACAAACAATTTTAGTTTTTCATTCACGTATTGAACAAAATAATCTATTATATATTTTGGTTGGCCAAAGTATGTGAACCTAAGGCTGGGCAATATGACAATTATAGTTATCATGATAAATTATGTCACAGTATGAAACAATTAGCCCTCCTGATATCGTCAGTACTTAAAGGACACTTCCCAACTGCTTTAGTTTCATGTTTGATTACGAAGAGAGCACAACTGACCCTGTTTAGTTGGATTAAATGTGTGGAATGTAGAATAATAAATCATTGTACACACAGTTTGAGCACAATATAGTTTTAATTTTTTGCACTTATATGATAAGTAAAATGGAGAAAGAGTGTAGATACAAGGAGGGTTACTTAACAAAGTGTATACACCACTCACAAATCCGTGACAATTTTGGATATAGTGTTTTTGAAAAGAATAACAGCTGATTGATAGTACAAAACACATTTTTATTAATATAGCATCGATATTTCTTGGATGTGTAAAACCATTTTGGAGCAAAACCTACATACGTACTCACTGGCCATTATATTCGGTACACATTACGTTGTATCTACACTCATAGACCATTTTATCTGGTCCACTACACACCATTTCACTTCAACGTCTCATCGTATAGTGTGTATATATACATACACACACACAAACACAGCTCAGGAGACAGTGAAGGCGAAAGCAAGATGCTGAGTTACTGCCATAACCAGGCATTGCATCCAGTTTCATCAGCTTCTCAGCTGTGCTATCTGTGTGGATGTACTGTAGTGTGAGAAAGAGAGGGAGGTTTATCTCTATCTGTACTGAATTGCCTGAGAGCTCTGACTGAGGGACTGGCACAGAGTGACTGCACTGTTTATTATATACCTGCATTCTCTGTGCTCGTGTACTCTTCTGTTGTTTATTACTGGAGAGAGGGAGGGGATACAAACAAGAGAGAAAGATAAAAAAGAAAGAGGAAAAGAGAGTGAGAGCAAAAGAGAGAATAAATGAGAGATAAACAGAAAAAAGAGACAAAGAGAGAAAGAAAGAGAGAAAGAAACAAACAAACAATTGTGTGTGAGAGTGAGGAAAAAGCGAGAGAAACAAACAGAGAGTAAGGGTGAGAATGAGAAAAGAGAGAGAGAAACAAAAACGAGAGTGAGAGAGGAGAGCGAGAAACAGAAACATAAGAGAGAGGGTCAGAGAGAGTGAGAAACAGAGAACAAGCGAGGGAGAGTGAGAGAGGGAGCGTGAGAGAAGGAGTCATGCCTATCTGAAGGTCTTTCTGCAGTCTTCCACTCCATTTACTTTGAGTGACAAGCTGCAAATTCCCTTCAGTCACACACACACACACACACACACACACACACACACACACCCCCACACAAATCTTAGACTGGGTGATGTAACTGGATATTGACGATGATTGACAAATACTCTGACAACGATGCATCAACACCAATATTGGGAATGTTGGGAAAAAGACCTTAAAAAGCTTTTAAATAACATTAACCATCATATAAGTGATGTTTTACTCCTTTTTACTGTTTTTTACTGATTATTATGGGTCATTATGATATGGTCAAATAAATTACCCACTCCACATCATCCGAGAACACTTCTCAGCACTTTTTTACTGCACTGCTGTAAAATGCTGAAAATATAATACTTCAGTTTCCACAGCCGTCTATTCTGATTCCAGAGTGACCGTACTATAACGACGGCGTACACCTGGATTTTTTTAAATATGTAAAGCAGGCGGACGTGGATTTAGAAGTGACTTACAAGCACATTTTTAGCAGTCTGAAATTTGTCCACTAGGAGGGGTTAAAAGCATTTTTGTCATTTAAAGATAATAAACCACCACAAATGCACGTGTTTGCAGATGCTACTGCTACCTGTTACTAGAGAGAGAAGAGACCGCAAGAGAAAACAGAGTTTAAACAGGCACAACCTTTTAAATAAAAACAGATGTATTACATTAAATCACTCCACTGAAAAGAGCCCAATGCTGTAAGTGAAAAATCCAAACCTAATGTTTTGTTGGGTCAGGAAGCAAACTTTTAATCCAGACAAGATCCATGAAACACATGTTAATGCAAGGTATAAACAAGGTCTCAGGTAACTGCACCTACAGTCATATGCAAAAGTCTGCACACCCCTGGTCAAACAATATTTTGTGTAAGTAAAAGTAAGGTAACACATTCTCTACAGAGAACATACTTCTGCACAATTTAATGCAGAATTACTGTTTATTTGCTGAATTGAACACATTTGGGAGTAAAAAATAAAACATAAAATGTGGCCTGGGCTAAAGTTATGGCACATTTTGTATTTTATTTCTTTCACTATGTTCAAATAAGTAGCAAATAAGTAGAAACTGTGCACCAACATATGCAGAAAAAATGTCATATGTAAGTTTGTTCCGAGTACAAGGTGGGTTAACTTATTTTCACTCAGGATGTTTTCACACCTACTGAGTTTAGGTTTTTGTGACATTGTATCATTTACACTTGGTTCGACTGATTTCACACTGCAGTGGCTACAGTGCACCAAAATACACATGAGTGTTTGTTTAGTGGTTTCGCAGTGCTCTGTTACTCTCACATTTGCCACCATTTGAGCCAAAAAACTCGCACTTGCAACTGTAACAAAATTTACTTGATATATGCTTCTTTATGACTGGTTACTTTAAAATTGAAAAAACAATCAGGTCGATGATGCAACACATTCTGTTCAATCGCACTGCTTCGCTATAATTTGATTGCTTGTCTGCAGGTATAAGCAGGAGCTCATGCGGTAAGAATGATTTGAGCATCTGTTAAGAGTCAGATGATAAAAAAGGAAGGACAGTACAGAGCTGATGATGGAGGAGAGCATGCTCTGATGCGGAAATCCCAAATCCCAGCAGCAAACTTAAACCAGGTAGGTGTAAAAGTGCCCTTAGAAAACTAACAGAACAGGCAATTTGGACAAACTTTTGCATATGACAGTCCACACATTCTCTCCCCTTCTTTCCTCCTCTCTCACAAACAGACAGTAATATCATGACCCAGCTCTGCTCGGTGTCCCTGTTAAACAGCCTGAGGAACAGATCTCTGACTCTCTTCATGTCAAACCTCTCACTTCCTCCATCATCTCCCGCATATCCCCCCCTTCACACCACCAGAACATGAAAACAGATACAGGCCTGCCAATCAACAGCAGACACAGAGATATGACTGGCTGTCCCTGACAGCACAGCCAATCAGAAGCCATTTGGATCAATCACATATGATGTACCTGGCACTGTCACCGGATGAGTGTAAGAGAGAGGGAGAGTATGTTAATAGTCACCGAGAACATTCAGTAAAGGAAACACCCCAGCAATCTGCTGCACCAATATCATAGTCAGTTACCACAGACATTAATGTGGACATGTTCCCTTGTATTCAGAATAGAACAGACAATTCACTGACTCAAATATCAGTTATTACAGAAGTCAACTGGCAGCTGCCGAATTCTATGAATAAATGTTTGAGTATCAGATGAGAACCCTCAGAGCCCACTAGGCCTTTAGAGAAGGCCTAATGATTTCTGGGAACTAAAAAATGCATGTTGGTAATTTGAAGTTCATTTATATTTCATAGCATAATCATGCTTGTTGTCCGCAAGTACTGTGCTAACATGCCTATTTCACCGTTAAGTTCTGGCTGGAAATAAGTTTAAATTCTTGAAATGGAAACCTGTTCAATCAGGATTTTTTTTCTTTGTGGTATCTAAGTACATAGTAGATACTGACTGTGCATGAGTTGCAGTCTGAGTTTCAAAACGTACTGACTCACCATCCATGCAGTCTATATATGGAAACTAAGCTGCAAAAAATAGCCCATTGGAATTCACTGTTTTTGTTATGTCACAAAAACCAACACATTTAAATATATCCACGTCTTCAACCTACAGCAGTTTAGCCCACCCTTTCATGCTGACAGTATAAGGAGCACTTCAGCCTGGATTTCATTATGAATGAGGCATTATACAGGACAATCACTCAGAACATTTACATATGTCAATCTTAAAGGTACAGTAACAAAACAGCCTGTTTAATTCTAATCAATAAAGAGAGGTCATGAAACAAATTAATTCTGAGTGTGTTTGGTACTTAAAGCCTCCCAGATTAAATAAGTGAACCAAAACACACACAGAGGTGTTTTTTTTCATGTTTTTTGACCGGGTTTTGAAACCTATAGCCAGAACTGAAGGCGTAATTCAGGGGTCGGCAACATGTGGCTACGAGGCTGCATGCAGCTCTTTTACTGCTCTGTTGCGGCTCCGCAGCAGAATATTTTTTTTTGGGGGGTAAAAATAAAATAATCCTCCTTTGCAGTAAAATAAAGCTTTGCTGATCGTTCTAACACAGTTTTAGGAATAAATGGTCTTAAACGCTGGAGTTAATGTAGCCTATAACTGCTAAATCACCAACTTTTGACCCTGAAGATTGATGTGCAGACTGCAGGTCACCATAACAATGCAGCAACGCAGACAACAATCTCGTCTAGCTAGTACAGCTAGTTATAGTTAGCATGAAAAGACAGAGAGATTTAGGACAAACATCAATAACGTGGAGACGAATGGACTTATTTGCATTTATAATCACTCCAGCTCGTTTCCTGATATGTTTAATCTTCAACGAGAAACTGTCAAACACTTTAAAGTCACAAAGCTGAGAAGTCGGCTTCTAAATTCACCAGCTTTTTCCCGTTCCACCTTAAATGGTGCAGCAATTACATTCTGGCGCCTCAGGCAGCATTTAGAACAGGAAAATTCAAACAAGAGACTGGCGAACGTGAAAATGACTTCAGCCTCAAACATTGAGAATTATTTTACAAGAAACTGTTCCATTTTTTCAGAAAAGTGCAAAAGAAGTGCAAGAGATGCAAAAGAAGCGGCTATAGCTGAGCTAAAACTTAAAGCAGAGCAAAGTTAGTCTACGTTTTTGTTTATATTTTTTAGCTTATACTAGTACATCAGTGCATACTGAGACATACTTGCAGCCAAGATGGTAAAATGGACATAAAATGTGTCTCTAAAAGTGGTTTGATTTTTGTTGAAAGGACAAAATGGCTGCTCTTAATGTTTGGGTTGCCGACCCCTGGCCTAGTTACAATATTCATGGTTCATTGAGGCTCTACTTGTCAATGTGGCTGGCTTATGACAAAACTTCGCTGTGTAGCTGAACGGAGTGGGCAGCCATTTTAGACAATGAGGGTCTTCAAATTCCAACTTAGATTCGCATGAATTTTTTTTAAACTGATGTGCCTAATTTGCTGTTGGTTTTCTATGTAAAGCCAAAACAGCTCTGACCCACCGAGGCAGGGACTCTGAAGTTGCCCAGTGGTATCTGGCACCAAGATTGTAGCAGCAGATCCTGTAAGTCCTGCAAGTTGTGTGATGGAGCTGCTGTGGATTGGATTTGTTGTTCCAGCACTGGATCAGATTGAGATTTGGGGAATCTGGAGGCTTCTTGAATTTCATGTTCCTCAAATCACTCTCGAACAATGTGCATAGTGTGGCAGGTGCATTAGCTGACCTATGTATTTTCCTCAGATAGAGATACACTTTCTACTGAGAGTGGTAAAGTTGATTAAGAACAGTGTGAAAAAGGGAACAAAAACTAGCATCTCATAGAACCGACCTGAACGAGAGAGAGAGAGAAAGGTTTCAAAAGCAACTCTTCGGGTAACAAAAGACTCAAAAGTTTTCTTTAAGGGTCTTTGAGAGATGCTTAAAGTGAGGTTCTGTCAGAGAAGATTGTTGTAACACCCCGTGGTTAAGTTTCTTTTCACACAAAATAGAGGAGACGAGACTGCTGCCTTTGAAATCCTCTCGACCTTACAGCATCCTTAAAGCTACGGCACGCTCGAACCACCGCGCCATTTAGTGTTTATCTTGTCAAAAAAGCTGATGGCTCAGAGTATGACAAAGAACAGGGAGGGGAAAAAGGGCGCAAAGACACAAACAAAAAGCAAAAGGTTTGAACGCAGATCTTGAGTGCCGAAACCTTTCTCTACAACATCCATGTTTCATGGTCTGGAGAAAAAATGTCTTTTCAGGAATGACATAAAACCAGCAAATGTCTTGTAGCGAAAGAAAGAAAAAAGATGAGATAGAAAAACAACACACACTGAAAAATGCCATCAGAATTGCAAAGGTATAAAAGTGCATGGAGTCAAAAGGTCAAAAACGGCAGAGGGCAGCTCTTTCCTAACTGAAAGCGTTAAGTTTCTTCCACAAAATCACACTAAAAAAGACTAAAAAAGAGCCGTTAAGGAAAAAGTTGTCCTACACCAACTAGGCCTGTGTATTTAAAAATTACAATTGCTCTTTCTCAACCAACCAGTTAAACAAATTTAGTTGATAACTGTGATCATTTAAATTATACACATCCAGGCTTGATTATAGGCAGACCTGTCGAATCTAAGTATTACTTTCCAGCAATGTAAAGTCCGCCAAAAGGTCTCAACAAGCAGCATACCGTGCCACGGTCAATAGAAATTCTGGAAGAGATGAGAAAGAAAGACTGCAATAGATCAGTCTGAAATGGGTTTAACAAAGCCATTTCTAAGGCTCTGGGAGTCCAGAGAACCACAGTGAGAGCCATTATCTCTAAACGATGTTCATCACGATGACGTTAGATGGTGCAGTTGATGGTACAAGAGACAGAATATTGCTGACCCATCCACAGACCAAATGATTACATGATTCTAGCAATTTGTATGCTTTTAGCTCTCGGGATGTGTAGGCTGATGCGGTATTTAGGGTCTGGATATGTTATTGCGTTCAATAGCAAATAATCAAAGATAGCTTATCGATTTGATATAGATCGACACCTCCAATCAAAGGGAATTTTTCATGATATCTTGGTTTGGAGGCCATAGACAGCAGTGCTGAACTGCACACTGCCACTTTAACCATATCTTTGCACTCACTGCACTGTTACTGTACTTTATGTCCTAGTATTATTGCACTGCTCATATTTGTACAGTCAGTAACTGTACATGTTTTTACTCTGCATTCTTATAATTTACATATGCTGCTCTCACAGTACATACTATCTACATTTGCATTCTACTCACTGTATATATGTATATATATTTATACTTGCAATATTTATATTTTTTTACTTACATGTTTTACCTTTTACATACTGTAACCACAGCATCACTTACCACGGTTGTTTTAGTGCACTTAATATGTAATTTATACTGTTGTTTGCACCTCTGGTTAGATGCTAACTGCATTTCATTGGCTCTGTACCTGTGCTCTGTACAACGACACTTAAGTTGAATCTAATGTAATGTAATCTAATCGCTCATACATTATGCCGACAGAAAATGGCTGTGGGGACACTTCTTTTGGGTTTTGCAAATACTATCTATAAGAGGTGTCTGGTTGCAGTTGTTGCTGATAAAGGTGGTACAGCCAGGTCATTAAGCTTAAGGGATAATCACTTTCACATGAGTGATCTCTGTGTCACGAACTATTTTTGAAACACAAACACACACAAAAATGTCATAAGTGAACCTCAGGGAAAAATAAAATGAGAATAATATGGTAGAATATGGGCCCTTTTAATGAATGTTAAAACTAGTGTCCGAATTCTGTCTGTTTCATTCCATATAGCCTTTAAATTGGCACCAAACAAAGCTAAACACTTCAAAAGAGATTTAAAGGGACTTTTAAAAAAAGGTTTCCAGAAGGTTTCAGGCAGACTTTGGTAATTACAAACCAAGCCAGTCACAGTGAACGTTTTTCCCCCCACAAACTGCAAACTGATAACCGAGGGCCAACCTGGGAGGTCTACTGAGCCAGCGCAATTAACACTCGCTAATTAATGAAGAAGCAGCCATTAACGACTTTTAATAGCGTTCCGCCCCGGGCTGACCTTACGATAGAGCAGCCCGGCAAAGTTGGAACGAGTCTGGAGATTAAGCTGCTTTTAACGTTTTTTTTGGATGCAACGTCGGTTACATCCGTGGGCTGAGGTTACGAAAGAGGGCGGTAAGTATACGTGTATGATTATACGGTTATTTATACATTTTACTTGCTTTCCTGTCCAAGTTATAGCTGAAAGTGTTCAAGATGTTCTTGTTAATGCCTTTAGAATTCACAGTGGCTGCCAGTGCGAACAAAAGCATAATGTAATGTTATGAATTATTTCTCACTTGTAGCTCATCGAAACAAGCAGAGAACTTCTATGGGAATGGCAGATTCTACACGTTCAATCCATACCACACTTTTATTAGTGAGTAAAAGAGGAGATATTTTAATTTTAATTGTAATTCTTAATGTAAAAAAGTCAGATATACAGATACAGAAATGTAAATCCTAATAAATAAAGTCCTGCGCAACAGTTCAAAAAGCCATTATGTACAAGTTACTCATTTTCCAGCAGCTTTTTCTGAGGAGAAGAAATTTGCAGGTCAAACTAAGAGGCTGTTGGTGTTCTCAGAACAATGGACTTACCACCCCAGAGCCACTGAATGTGTTTGGGATTACTTGGATTGTGAAAAGTAGTGCTGCCATTAGGGCTGTCACGATTATGAAATTTTAACTGACGATTAATCGTCATACTAATAATCGCAATTAAGGATTTGTCTGTTTTTACACTTCCACTATTTTACGAGGCCTGTATGCTTAATAATAGTGTAATAAATGCACACACACTATCATGATGAAAAACATCAATTTAATGGGCAATACATTCATAAATGTATATAAAGATTTGTTTCTTGTCTTTAAATTGTAAACTTGAAAATAATAGTTGCAAATTTTCTAGTTGCTAAATAGTTGCTAATTTTCTACCGTACTGAACGGCAGCACTTCCTTGGCTGTAAACCATGTTACACTGCTGGTTAACGTGCGCCATCTGGTACTGTCGCGTTAATATTCAGATACTCGCCCGAGAGTCTTCGGAACAGCCAGCCGCCGGGAAGAATCTGATGACGTGGTTGTCTTTCCAAGTTCAGTGAACTGGCTGGGGTGGTGGATCCGCAGATGGTTTCTCAGGTTTGTTCTATTAGCACCTTTAACAGCCACCGTTTTATTGCAAATCTGACAAAGCGCCTCCTCCGAGTTTTTGGGTTCTCCTTTTTCATTTGGCTTGAAACCAAAATGTGCCCACAGCAGTGATGTGTTTGACAAGTCTAGTTTGCTTGCACGTTCTCGTGGTTTGCACGTCAAAGTAAGTGTGATTTATGAATGCAGCTCGCACGATGCTAAGCTGTGTAAGCTTCCACTTCCTAGCTGGCAACATTTGCCTCATAGCTTAAGTGCTAAAATGAAACAAACAAACTTCACACACCAAACGTGTCTTGGCTGATCAGCTACATTTGGATTAAAATGGTGAAAGATATTTTTCCCTTCAAACAGGAAATAAGATGAACTTCTGTTTTCATTCAGTTATTTGTCTCACCTTATTTGTTGCAATGAAAATGCATGCAATTCATATTCTGTTTGTTGGGCTTGAAATAAAATAACTGGAAAATGATCACGGTTAGCGCAAATCATTACGGTTAGCTCAAATAATTTTTTTTGAGAGTGAAAATATCAGCAATAAAAAAAAGTCTCATTCTGCCAGCATACAAGCTAAAAACATTAGAGCACCAATTTAGAAGAGCACCAACTCCATTTCCCATGAAGTCCCATGATGTCTGAATGAATGCATTTACTTTTATTTATTTACACTTATTTGCCTCAACCCAAAGCACCCAATTCACATTTTTTGTTGTGGTTTAATATTACTGTGAAATCTGATGACTGTGGAAAATTATTGCAGTTAGTTAAAGTCAGGGGTGCCCAATCCTGGTCCTGGAGATCTACCACCCTGGAGAGTTCAAATCCAGCTCACCTGGCTCTGTTACTGCGATGTGCCTCAAGGCCTTCATTACCTGGTTTAGATGTGTTAGATTGAGGTTGGAGCTAAACTCTGCACAGTGGTGGATCGCCAGGACCAGGATTTGGCAACCTTGATTTAAGTTACTGCAATCATCTCAAATACTTTCTATCATCTCAAATAATTGTGAAAAGGTGATTGTCACTACGGTGACAGGCCTAATGAGAAGCAGAGAATGCAACAAATTTGTAAGACTTCAAAAAGTGGAAAAACATCCCTGCAGATTTCTTTGAAAAACTGAAAGCAAGCAAACTGATAAGAATTGAAGCTGTGATAAAGACAAATAGTGGACACACTGAATACCAACAAAACTGATAATATATTTAGTTGTTGAGGCGTCTGTGTCATTTTCTGTTAAAGCTGAATTCCACTGATTCTTCAAAAGTTCTGCATAATTCAGTGGTTGATATAAACAAAGTAATTCAGAGTGATTTGAATTACCCTGCAATGAACAATTTCATTACTGGTAACTTACTAACTCTTAGGGATTTCTTTACAGTGGTGCTGATAGGAACCAGGAGTCGATGTCTACAAAACAACTACAGCCATTTTATTTACTATCCAAAATGACCAGTGAACCTACACGTGTCTGCTGTGTTTCTAAATGTAATGTTGATGATGATAAAGTAGTGGTGAATCTGAAAAAATAAAAGTTTTTCCATTTGGGCCTATTTTGCCTTACAACACCCTGTATGTGCTTCTCTGCCACAAATGGATTTTAAAACTATATGTTTTAGGTCAAAATCTTATCTCTACTAAAAAACTATCATTAAACTATGTCTCGGGCATCAGTCAGCGTATTCACAACAATCTCATGTAGTATCTTACGTGAGCTTTTTGAGGCATTAATCTCGTGTCTGGTTCCTATCACCACCACTCTGAACAATTCTGACTTTAAGTGTCTAAAACAGAAGATTTACCACTTTAAATGAGTTTACATCTTAACCATTTACTATTTAGATATTTTGAAAAATCTGTCGTATCCACCTTTAAATCTGAATAACTTAAATGTCCATCTGTAAAGAAGTTAAGATTTTTTGTTCTTTTTAAGCAAAAGCTTTGAGTGCATCTCACTGATTAGAATGAATGTTGTGCAGACACACTGCTTTATTCATGCATTTTTTTTAACAGAGGGCAGTGTGTTTTGTTGAAGTAGCACTTGACAGAGCACTACTTAGCTTCAGTAGATTATCACACTGTGTATTACGATCTGAATATTACATGAAGAGAGGAAAAAAACCCAATGAAGAGTAGAAAGCCATAAGAAAATAACCAGGTTACCATGGAAACACTTACATCGAACATTCATAAGCACTAGACAGTGGGGTGTAAGAACGCACTTCATATTATACAAACCAAAATAAAAAAAATTGAGTGTGCTGCAAGCGTCAAATCAGACATGTAATGTAACAGACAGTTAACTACTGAAACAGTCACTAATGAAACATTAGGTAAAGCTAGTGTTATGATTGTTTGGGTAGTGTCAAAACGGTAGTGACTGTAGTGAATGGTAGTGACATTTAATTCAATTCATTTAATTTAATTAAAAGTGTTACTCAGGTTCATCCAAAACAAAAGGATTAGTATAAAGTCAGATGTGTTTTGAACCAATTTGGTAGAATGACCCAGGTATCCACACATATGTTCGATTCTGTTGAAACGCCATGATGAATGGACCAATACAATTAGTCCAAAAAAGACTTACAAATAAAATTTTTACATTAACTTAATCAGAAGTTAAGAATGTTGTTTTTCTTTCTCTCATCAAGTTACTTTTTATATCAATGCCACTACTAGTACTAACACTGTAGTAAGTAGATGGACAGATAAATAGAAAAATATTTGGTTGCCCTTTTAATGCTCTCTATTCTATTTTTAAAGTCTAATATGTCCAATTTCTTTTCTTCAATATTTAATTTTTTTCACACTCTGGAATCCAAGCATTGACAATACAAATGTACCACTGTGTGTAATGTCAGCTAAGCACACTGAATAGAACTAAATTGAAATTGACAGAGAGATATATAGATAGAAACAGAGAGCGAGCGAAAGAGCGAGAGAGAGGCTCCTCTGTCTGATTGGGTGTAATGAGTTGCCAGGGGAGTTTCAGTGTGTGTTACAGTTCAATAACACACGCACACACACACACATTCGAAACAAGCCCACAGGCAGTTCCTCACACGCTTGACCACAATAACTCAACTTTAATCCCATTTAGACAACAAAACAACACAAACAGAGCAAAGAGGTGTGCCTGCAGGCTGCGAGGGGGTTCAGTGTGGACATATCTGACCACCAACGCAATGAAATGATGGAGGTTTCGTCTCTCACTGTATTAAACAGTTTCGCTAGCAGTAAGTGGGTAACCGTGCACAAGTGTTATCAAAGAGCCACTGAACCTTCAACAAGCATTAATTAATCACAAACATATGTGTTTACTGTTCATTAAACAGGAAATGAGAGACGTAGTTAAGTGGTCCAGTTTAATTAATAACCTTTGTCTACACAAATTCACATGCAGTACTTGTAGAAAAGTATAACAGTACTGAATGAAACAGCCACCTTAACCCCTTAAATGGCCAGGATCCATCACTGGGCCAAACGTTTCACTACGCACTTTTATAGTCTAAGAATAGCTCAGACAGTTTACATTGAAATGCCTGTAGTTACTGAATAATAAGCCTTAGTATGTAATAAGCCTGGGATTTTAGAGTTAAATGAAATTTTCTCACTATTTTGGCAGATGATTTAGCTAATTTATAATAATTTAGATAATTTAGCTAATTTTAAGATAATTTTAAGAAGTACATTTTCAGCCAATATAATGAGATCATTTCACTTAATAAAATGACATAAAACAAATAAAATTAGAGAAATAAGTTAAATAATATTATAATATTTCTACAACCATTTCTTAATGAGAAATATTAGACATCTGCACTACATTTAAGATCAATTCACTCGCTAAGATAACCTTGTCTGCAGTGTAAGTCTTAGGATATAACAAACCTAGGGGAGAGCCTAACCCTGAGGAAGAAACAAAGAACATATTTTTGGCTCATTTAGTTTACGTTCACAATATTAGCTTTAGTACATAATTCTAATTTTCGATCAAATCCAGTCATTCTGCTTTGGTGACTCACATTTGCGTTTGTTGAGGCAATTACTTATTATTTCTCTCAAATTGCATTGGGATTATTTATTGATTCCTGGAAAGAGTAATCTAATAACCTGTGACTTGTACGTTACTCACTAATATCCAAACAAATCTGTACCAATTAGTAGGTATTAGGGAAACATCTTAATAGCCAGAGTGAATGGAACAGAATTGAAACTGAGAGACAGAGAGAAAGAACCGAAACTAGTGTAGAATCAATTGGAGCTTTTCAAAGACGAGCTCGCAGAAGAGGTGTGATGTTACAAGCATTTATACAACCCATCTTCAAAAATTACAAAAATGGTTATTTTTTGTACACTGTGGTTTGGATGCTGCCCCCTATTGCACAAGTTCACATTACGCACAAGTATTTTGGCAGAGCCCTTTGCAAATGTTTGTGCATGACAACCACAAGTGCAGATGCCTTGAATGCTGTATGAGAAAATCAGACTTAACACCACTTTAACACTAATGTGAACACAGTTTTAATTTTCAGTTCATTATTTGTTTTCCCCATATGTCTTCTGTACAAATAGAAGCAGCATGCACAGACACACACACATGCACAGACACACACACACACACACACACACACACACACACACACACACACACACACAGTACCTGTTCATAGTTGAAAGTCTCCAACATCCCAAGAATGAGGCCCTGGATCTCTGCCAGCTTCCCTTTTCCATACACAGGGTCCTGAGGAGAAAAAAAACACGCATGTTATTAAAAAAGTTAAAAACATTGAATCAACAGTAGTCGAATATAGACAATGAAAACAATACAATACATTTTTTCCATGGCCCCGAGTTCCTTATTGCTTTTGTAAAACTGTGATAAAATACAATAAGTTACACCACTGCTTGATAAATTACATAGTTTAATACCCACATTAAATGCAACAAACACTTCTCACGGCAAGCTATTTAGTTTGTTAACATTAGGTTATGGTTGCTAAGTAGCATCACAGGTTTTAATAACATGACTAACTAAACAGAACTCAGTTGATACTGACCATTTTAAAAAGGCTTTGTACTTGGTTTAGTCAATCAGACTTTAGAATCGGATCTCTCCATTTTTATAAAATGGAACAACTTCTATACAGTATCATTGAAACAGAGTACCAAAATTTAAATTTATACCGCTGATGCAATCCTCTCAGTCTCTCTCTTTTGTCTTTTATTTGGCATCTTTTGTAGAAAACTCTTGTCAACACTGTTGAAGCTAAAGGAGGAGGGGCTTATACTATACATACACCCACACTCAAATGAATGGGCTTTCTTCTGAAGTCATAAACTCTAAGCGATGTGATATTTGGGGTATGGCAGATACTGAAAAGTTCTATTTGAGACTTTTTAATTATCTAAGCCAAATTAATCTGTGTAGTATAAAATTAGAGCTCTGTATAATCAGTTTTAACACATAAAAATATAACAACTCAATCAAACCTTGATATCTGATTTGAAAATTGAACCGTACCTGCAAATACTGTGGCTACAGAAAGTACTTAGACACTACCTTATCACTAGTAAACTGTAATGAAGTTCTTTGAGTTACATCATAAAATGTTGAACATCATAGAAGGTTGAAGTGATGTACTTCAGAGAAAAACACTTTTAGCATTAACATCAAACTGATGGTGGACTCTTTGGAGAAAGCCTGGAGAAGAGCTCCAACCAGACTGCACTGACAGTACTGTAAAGCACAGAGGTGGAAACATCACAGTCTAGGGCTGTTTTCTTTACAGTGGTAATGGTGAGCTTTGCGCTTACTGGTGGCATCATGAACTCAAAAGAGTACAAAGATCTTTAGGATGCAAAATCCTGCAGATGTCTGCAGAGAAACTGCTCAAACAATAATCTGAAATTCACCAGATCGTCCTTCTGCAAGAAGACTTTGCAAAAAAGAAAAAGATAGTCCTTGAATGGTCAGTTTAAAATGAGTGACACTTTGTTTGACATTTTGCTTCATAACATGATGAACCTTCCAACCGTCCGAATGCTTTCTGGACCCACTATATGTGTACTGCTATATTACTACATTTTACACTCCTGAGATTTACTGTTTGTACTAAGGCAACAGAAAGCACAAACAGCAGTCATCGAACCAGAGGGCAGTGGAGTACCATCTCAAACACACAGAGAGAGAGAGAGAGGGAGAGAGAGAGAGCCAATATTGGATACGTTATCGGCCTGTTGCACACACTCGGCTAATTCCACCCTCAGCTGGAGTTCAGACACAGAGATCAAAGCTCTGAGGACACACACACACACACACACACGTTCAAACATTTGGAATCAGTGTTTTCCTGTTTTCATTAATATATAACCATTTTTGTTAAAGACGTATAAAATGATTCTAATATATCACACTAAGGCGCAGGTTAACAGGTTTCAGCAGTCAAAAAGTCGCTGGCGGGTTACAGTGCCCTCCTCAAACATTGGCACCCTTGGTAAACATGAGTAAAACAGGCTGTAAACATTTTTTACTGCTCATCCTTTTGATCTTTCACTTTAAATATTAACATTAATCTAACCATTATTTAATATCTAATAATTAAAAGAGAAGAAATGAAATCTTTTTTCTCAAATTTGTGTGTCATAGTGTCACGGTTGTTGGCACCCCTAGAAAATCTTGAGTGAAAGGTATGTTCCCATTAATATTTTATGTTTTGAAATTGACCTGCGCAATTAGGAACACTTAAATGGTCAGACATGTCTTCCTGTTTCCCTGGGGTATAAATATGAGGTGACACACAGGCCAAATTTGCTCATCCATCGCTATGAGAAAGACCAGAGAAAACAGCAGTGATGAACGACAAAAGGTTTTTAAGCTGCTCAAATCAGGAAACGTCTATGAGAAAACAGCTGAACAGCTGAAAATGCCCATCTCCACTATCAGGGCAATGATTAAGAAGTTTAAACAACTGGAGATGCTAAGAATCTGCCAGGAAATGGATGCATGTCTAAACTGACCCCAAACCTAGAGAGGTAAAAAAATTCTCTGAAAATCACAGCAGGGACCTTAGTCAGGTCTTGGGGTCCAAACATTTCCCTAACTAAAATCAGACACGACCTACATAACCACAAGTTGTTTATAAGGGTTGCCAGCAGAAAGACTCCGCTGTCAAGAACCAACAAACTCAAGCTCCTACAGTTTGTCAGACTTACTGGAAATTTCAGTAGGACTGTGTTCTTTGGTCAGATGAGACCAAAATAGAGCTTTCTAACAACAAACATCAGAGGTGGATTTCGTGTAGACACAAAGATGGGCATGCAGAAAAGTACCTCATCCCCACGGTGAAGTCTGGTGGTGGATCTGTGATGCTGTGGGGCCTTGTTTCTTCCAAAGGCCCTGGACAGCTTGTTCGGATACAAGATATCATGGACTCCTTTACGTACCAGCAAATATTAAATTAAAACCTGACTCAGCAAGAAAGCTTAAACTGGGCTGTGGTTGGATCTTCGAGCGGGACAGTGATCCAAAGCACATCTCAAAATCAACACAAAAATGGTTCACTGGCCACAGAATCAATTTGCCATAGCCATCCCGGTTCCCTGACCTAAAACCCATAGAAAATATTTGGGAGTCCACAAGCGCAGACCAGAAAGATCTGGAGAAATTCTGTATGGAGGAATTGCCATGTGTTCTCCAATCTTATTAAGCACAAAAGAGAAGATTCAGAGCTGCTGTCTTTGCAAAGGGAGGCTGCACAAATTAAAGGGTGCCAACATTGTGCAACACACAGATATAAGAAAAATGCTTATTTCAGGATAAGATTCAGTTTTTTCTTTCAATCATTGTACTTCAAATAAAGGTTACATTTTTTCCAAATATTTCTAAATGAAAGGATAAAGATCAACAATAAAAAAACTGTATTTACAGCCTGTTTTGCTCATGTTTACTAGGAGTGCCAATATTTGTGGAGGGCACTGTATTTCATTATAATTTTGACTGTGACCTGCTGATATGGTCTGATTCAGCACAAAGTTAGCTTTGCAATAATACTCATTATTAACACAAGTATTCAATATTTACGACAAAATTAATATGCAAATGGAAAAAAACCTCCAAATTGGAAATTAATTTTTTCCACATTTTTACTGAAAAATCAACAAAACTATATAGAAAAAAACAAAACAGTGCGATTCATTCCAGAGAACACCTGTTCACCGCTTCAGTCCAGGCACAGTGTGCTTTACACCATTCCAGCCAATGCTTGGCATCAGATCTTAGGCTTGTGTGCAGCTATTCGGCTACAGAAACCTACTTCATGAAGCTCCACACACACAGCTCTTGTGCTGAAGTTGCTTCCAGACCCAGTCTGGGACTCTGTGGTGAGCGATGCAACAAAGAATAGATGAATTTCATTCGCTACACGTTTCAACACTCAGCAGCTCCGCTTTGAGAGTTTGCGTGGTCTATCACTTTTTGCCTGAGCTGTTGTTGCTCTTCGAGGCTTCCATATCACAATAATAGTACTTACAGTTGACCAGGGCAGATCTAGCAGGGCAAAAATTTCACAAACTGACTTGTGGCAGAGGTGGCATCCTATGACAGTGCCATGTTTAATGACACTAAGCAATTTTGTGTGAATACAAATGCAAAAGAAATAGAAATGCCTTGTAATCAAATCTTGAAGATAACTGGCCTTTTTTTGTAAACAGATAATCTCAACATATCATTTATCATTTAATAACTTCCTGTTGTTTTCAAATTACCTGAAATATTGAATAAAATAGCTACAAATACCATTTGTAGCCCAGTTTATAATGTTTCAACTTTCCCTGGATAAGTTAATAGTGTATATAAAATAACAGTATTAATACGCCTTTAGAACAGTACTGTGGATCAGCAGCAGTGAGTGAATGGACCGAGGAATGGACAGAGTGCATGTATGTGGTTGTTATGAATAGGCTGTGGGTCCCACAGGTAATACAGTTCTGACAGAAAACAGCAGCTACATCAGCAGCCAAAAGGTCATCCAATGCAGACACAACAATACAATTCTTATCTCTCTCACACTGTCTGTCTGCATCTCTCTCATTTTTTTCACACTCTCCCCATCTCTCTAGGTCTCCTTCTCTCCTCTGCCACTCTCTTCTATCCTCGCTCTTGTTTCTCTTTGTGTTTTTTTTTCACTTTGGTGTTCTTTTTCTCTCCTCCCCATCTTTCTTTTGCTCTTCATTATTTCCTATATATTTCTCTGATATACACAGCAACATTTGCAAAAAGACAACATATTTTCGACACGGAAATAAAAAGAAACGCTAACATAGCAACAACATTTTTCTCTTCTTTACTTATTCACTGGTCATTTCTACAACAGTGCTCGTTGATAGGATAACTGAGATAAGTCATTTTCTTCAAATAAATAAAGAATATAAACAAAAGAGCATTATCTGTATAAAAGCAAACAAAAAACAAACAAAAAGGCTACATCTCAATATTTAGTGAACTAAGCATTACAAGTTTATTTACAATCTGATCTTGTGTTTCTATATGAAGCATGGGTTTTTTCCACAATCACTCTTATCAAACTGTGGAATCCAGGACACTACAACCAAACAGATGTGTAAATCAGAAGCTATGAAACCTCTGCAGCTGTTTGTTTCAGTACTTAGCTGCTGCTGAGCCTCTTGTTTTCTCCACAAGGCTGAAGTTGGCTTCCTATTCATCAGCTTGATATTAAAATGTTCTGTTCCATCTTAAGTGGAGAAGCAGTAATGTGTAACTGCTGCTCCATTAAAGGAGGAACAGAAAATAAGAAGCTAGCTAACTTTAGCTAACTGTTTTCTCCTCACTCCGGTAACTGAGATTTGGGTAATATCTTCACAAACGAGTTAGCATATTTAACGTATCAGCATGGGTATCTAATGATGTGTTGAGCAATGTTGGCACACGGTCACGGTTCAAACTGCCACTCTTCACCCATCATTACTGTGATAGGAGCTTTCTGCTTGCCATTTCAAACAGCTTGGCTAATAAACAATCCAAGGTAGGCTAACCAAACCATTTTTTTTTCAGATCCAGCAACCCCCACATAAAAAAAATAATAATAATTCATATAGGGTCAAATTCCTAAAAGACAGCCTGATTTCCAACAAGCTTAAAGCTGAAGATAACATGTTTCTTTAATATTTTAAGCAAGTTTACTCTATTTCCATCTTTTAAAGTTTCAAAATAGGAAAAAAAGGAAAGCAAATGATTGTGGACAGCCTGCAAGGTCAATACTTAGTAACACTCCCTTTGGCAAGTATCACAGCTTGTAAACGCTTTTTATAGCACGAGTCTTTCAATTCTTGTTAGGGGGATTTTCACCCATCCCTCTTTGCAAAAACTCCTAGTTCTGTGAGACTTTTTTGCATGCACTGCTCTTTCGAGGTCTACTCACAGACTTTCTATGATACAGATTTTGAGGTATGTTTAGGATCATTATCCTGTTGAAGCTATTCTCTTTTCACCGTCAGCTTCTGTCTTACAGACAGTGTGATGTTTGCTTCCAGAACTTGCTGGTGTTTAACTCAATCCATTCTCCCCTCTACCAGTAAAATGTTCCTCATGCCACTGGCTGCAACACAAGCCCAAAGCATGATCAATCCACTATCATGCTTAAATGTTGGAAAGATTATCTTTTTGTGAAAGTTTGTACCTTTTTTCACCAAACATACCTTCGCTCACTGCGGCCCAAAAGTCCATTTTAACTTCATCAGTCCACAGGACTTGTTGTCGTAAGGCATTTTATTTATTTTAATTTTCAGAGGGCTAGGCAGCTGCTTAGAGGAGCCCATGGCTGCTGATTCTTGACACAAGGTTTGAGGAAGAAGAATATTTATAAGCCTTTGAATTGGCCTTTCCTAATGATGACTGTGAACAAGCCACAGCCCTAACAAGCTTATTAAGGTCTGAGACCTTGGTAAAAGTCATCCAAGACCTTTTTTCCCCCACTCTAAAAGTACACCATTGTGCCAATGCTCCCCCATACCATCACAGATGCCTGCTTTTTTTTCTGTGTGCTGATAACAAGCCTAATGATCACTCTCCTGTTTAGTCCTGAGGACACAGTGTCCACGATTTCCAAAAAGAATTTCAAATTTTGATTTGTTGGACCACAGGGTGCTTTTCCACTTCTCCTCAGTCCATCTTAAATGAGCTTGATGATAAAATCTCCAAGTTCTTTGCTATTTTATGTTCAGAAATGTTATTCTTGAACTGCTGCACTATTTGCCCACACAGTCTTTCTAATTAGTTGTGAGATGTTGCACTAGGTGTTTTTTTCAGTAATACACAACATTGACAGTCTTTTGTTGCCCCTGTACCAACTTTTTTGAAATGTGTTGCTGGCATCAAATTCAAAAAGGCCATATATTTTCCAAAAATCAATAACATTTCTCAGTCTCATTTGATATGTTGTCTTTGCACTATTTTTTTTTACTTAAATATAAGGTTTAAACCATTTGCACATCATTGCAATCTGTTTTTATTAATCTATACACACACACTACAGTATTCTCTTTGTTTTCTCTATACAGTACTGTGAAAATGTCAGAGACCACCATTCATGTATTTAATTTCTGGTCAAAATGACGTTTAAGAACAAGTTATTAATTTTTCAGCATCAAAGGGAAAAAACAAAATATATTTAACAGAAATTCACACAGAAGCCTCAAAAACCAGCTGTCATATTTTCACATACCTACTGTGTTCACCCTTCCACTTTATAACAGCTTCTACTCTGCACAGGAGACTTGCTTTCAGTTCTTCAAAGAAATGTGCAATATTCTGCTTTTCACAATCCAAGTAATTCCAAATGTTCTTCCTTTTTTATTTCCTTTTCTCAGTAAGGGCTTCTTGACATCTACACATCCTTTCAGGCTCATAGTGTTGAGTTTTCTTTTCACAGTGGAAGGAAGGACAGAAACTCCTGTGGATTTTTCAGATCTGAATCAAGAGTGGAGCTTGACTTTCTCCTCCCTATCAAAGATGAAAGCTATAAGTTCTGTATGGGGACAGTTTTCATGGTCTACCAGGTCTTGCACAGTTAGGAGCCCCATTTTCTCTGTATCTTTTTATCTGTTTTTTAACTCCAGTTTTGGAATCCCTGTTTTTTTCACTTATTTTCCAGTGATTTTCCACTTCATTGTGCAAGTGGATTATCTAATATCCAGTTTCCTCAGAAATATCTCCTGGATAATGTATCACATGTACTTAACAGCCATTTTGACTGGGAATTAAACAAATTAGGGTTGGCCTCTTTAGCATGGTGCTGTATTTACTGTCTCTACCTCTGCTTCTCACACACACACACACACACAGAGCAGATAAATGAATCAAAGACCGTTGAGGGAACAGACTGTTACAGCCTTTTACAATATACAGAGGGAGAGAGAGAGAGAGAGAGAGAGAGAGAGAGAGGGAGA
The DNA here is from genome assembly GCF_904425465.1 of Colossoma macropomum. Taxonomy (NCBI): domain Eukaryota; kingdom Metazoa; phylum Chordata; class Actinopteri; order Characiformes; family Serrasalmidae; genus Colossoma; species Colossoma macropomum. Next base: position 1,370,490 of record NW_023496043.1, read on the forward strand.
GAGAGAGAGAGAAACATTGCAGTACATTTAGCCACCTGTCAGTAAGAGGGAGGGAGAGAGACAGATAGACAAACAAAACAAGAGAGAGAAAGTGCACTCTGTAAACGTTGGCTTAAAGATGTGAGGGGAATTCACATGTAGCATAACACCATGATTCTAACACCATTAACATACAGATCATGAAAAACAGAGCCGCCAGACTGAACTCACGAATTCCAGTCATGCACACGCACAAGACCACCCACAGAGAGACATGAGATACACCGCTGCGATGTGTTTGAGCAGCTGTTCTGAAGCTCAGAGCAACAAGAAAAACACAGCGTATCTAATACAGCTTAACGACTTTCAGGAGACACACAAACACACATTTACTCACACATTTAACCCATTAATCTGCAGCCTTATTACTGAAAAAATATAAATAAAAATATTATTAGGGCAGGCTTATTATTCAGTTAGTAATCTGGAGACTTATTATTCAGAAACAGTATTTAGTAATGATTAAGAATTATTTAGAAACTACTATGAATTATTCAGTAACCACTATGAAGTATTTACTTTATTTATTATTGTTACTATCAATTATTTAGACACCTCTATGGATTACTCAAAAATGCTATATATTATTATTTGGTATTTACTATAAATTATTCAGAAACCACTATTTATTTATTTACTTTTCTTTTTTGTGTATTAATTATTTATTTAACTACTATGAATTATTCAGAAACCTTTATGGGTTATTCCAAAACCACCATGAATTACTTAATGGCTACTATAAATTACTTGGTAACTACTAAGAATTATTTAGAAACCTTTATGGGTTATTCAAAAAAACACTAAATTATTTAGTGTTTATAATAAATTATTCAGAAACCACTATGAATTATTCAGTGACTACTATGGATTACTTATGAATTTAGTAATAATGAAGCAAGTGTAGATAACAAGCAATGGACATTGATGGTTAATGGAGATGACAAACTGTGTAGAGTTGTTAAGTAATCTCAAATAGACTTGCTTATGTGGTTTCTGACACTGTATGATATGCTGTCATCCATAAAAAGGGACACAAACTATGTTCCATAACTAAAAACAAAAAAGCAACAAATGCCTGAATTTTGCAGTACAAATGCTAAATTGTGAGAAATAAGCTTTGATTACTTGTTAGCCACATCAGCCTCACAGCTGCAGCGCAAAACTTGGCTGACTGACTACAAGATGCAAAAAATGTGTAAATGTGAATTTTCACTGAACTATTCCTGGTCTAATCTGCATTCTGGTAGAGCCTCTACTGCTAATTCTGGTCAAGTACATGTTAATAGTGGGTCTAATTAAAAAAAAGAACATAGACACTGTGCTATTATCCCCCCATAAATATCTCTATTAACAACAATGCTAGCATGCATACACATTAGCACTAGTCTGGATAGGCATTACCATTCATGAAAGCCAGAGTGTGCATTAGCATTCATGTTAGCGCAGCCCTGATAATCACACTAAGCAAATGCCATCAAATGTCACCATCAGCAGCAGTTTGTTTTGCTTGCAGATTGAACGTCTGGCGGAGTGATGATGTAAAACAATCCATTTTTAATGGGGAGAGAAACTGTGATGCAACATCAGAGCCTCCAGCGTGTGAAGAAGCATCTGACTGTCTTAATATTGCCTCGAGAACAGACGCTGAAGCTTTATTTGTTAGGAGAAAAAAGCCAGCCACCTAATGAATCATGCTTCGAAACGCAAATTGCTTTGTTAATGCTACTGTTAGTAAACAGTGCCTTCATATACTGCCTGACACTAAATTAGACAACAAAGTTACTATAGCAACTACGAATCTAAACTAGGAACTGTCTTTAAGAACATATGCACATGTACCACAATATGTGCGTTAGGGCGGTCGAACAATTAAAATAATTAATCACGATTAATCACAGATATATTTTTCCATTTAAAAAGCTGTGCATTTTGCTATACCTATGAATTCATTACTTTCAGTAATTCAGTAACATTATTTTCACTGTGTGAAAGAAGAGTTCACATCAACTGAACATAAAAATCACAATTTCAGTAAAGTTTCCAATTTTCCTCACTGACATCCAGAGAGCAATAGCGGCTGCATGTTCCAACCAACGAGTTTATATGCTTATATCATATATATGGTGAGTGGCTTCAACTCCTCCACGACTGTAGCCTCTCGATCTCTTTCGTACAGTTCATGGATTCTTGTTACAGTAGACGCTTTCAAGAGGAACTGTAGGGTTCCACTTTGCTACAAGCTACAGGCTGTATTAGAACAAGAGGGCTGTCTATCAAAAAAAAATATATATAAATTACCTACTGCACTGTTCACCTAACTCAGATGCAGTACTTAAAAACGGTCTGTGTGATACAAACTATGTTCCACAACTGAAAATACTAGGAGCAGATGCCTGAATTTTGCCCATTTTAATAGATAACAGTACAGATGATAAATGGTGAGAAACAGGCTTTACTTGATAGCTACATTAGCCTTACAGCTGCAGCACAAAACTAAACATGTCACCAAACATGTCATACCTGACTGACTGCATCACATTAAAATGAGTAGATGTGAATTTTCACTGAACTATTCCTGGTGTAATCTGTATTCTGGTAGAGCCTCTATGCTAATTCGGGTCAAAAACATGTTAATAGTGGGAGTAATTTTGGTCTACTGCCCATCAGCAAAAGATTATAGACACTGTGCTATTATTCCCCCTATAAATATCTTCATTAGCATTAATACTAGCAAATCATGAGTTTTTGCTTCACCCGTAAGGTTGCCATTTCAGAGATGGTAACTCACTATTTTGGTAAATGCAAAAAGAAAAAAAAACATCCAAACATTCTGCACTAAACATATATTACTGTACAAGCTATTAAAGAACAGAGAGCTCACACAGAGCTGCTGATAGTATACACACACACCCCATTACTTGAACATGCATTCAGATCAATAGAGGAATGGTGACAGCACTAAATATGCCACAATGAAAACAGACAATATGCTGCTGCTGTTGACCTGTTTCCACTCATTAATATTAAATAAGTTCATACACTCACCTCCCACGAACATTTCAAAACTGTGTGCACATGAGAGTGAGTATGTGTGTGTGTTCTGATAGGCTGGAATTCAGTGGAATCCATCCTTCAACAGTGCATCCAACTAATCTGCTTCTGTAGATGTGTAAGGCTGGTATGAATATAGTTTGCTGTAAATGGTCAATGGAGTTTGTGCAGTGTATCAGTTCTAATCACTATCTAGAAAAGGCAGGAAAGTGTGGAATTGATTTGCAGGATAAGAAGGTGTGTGTGTGTGTGTGTGCGCGCGCATGTGTTAGAGCAGACTGCTGTTTGTGATAAAAGGGATTGATTTCTGGCCAGGTTCATTCAACTCTTTCCAAAAGGATGGTAATTTCAGGTAACCAAATAAATAAACAACTGGAACGCACAGAAACTAGTGACATACCGAAAATGACTGAAACCAAAATGTGAGACACACTTGGCCAAAACCAAAAAAAAGTCTTTTTTATATGTTTTTCTTCATATAATGATATAATTGAATAACTGGTCACACTTTATTTGGATGGTCCCCTATAGATGCTCTACATGCATTTAAATCATTAACAAATTTTCTTGTGATGTTCAGTTGATCATCAATAACACTAAGGTTAGGGTTAGGGTCAGGAGTAGGTGTAGGTTTTGCCTTGAAGTTAGGGTTAGGCTTAGGGGTAGATGTAATAAACTCTTCCACACTGAACTTGAAGTTCAGTTGCATTTAATAGAAATTTAGTTGAAATGTTACTTAAAGATATACTGAGCGTTTACAAAGCATCTACAGGGGACCGTAAAAGTAAAGTGTTACCAAATAATTTACATAATTAAAATAATTTACTTTAATACCATTTTTAGTATAATGCAGACAATGCTTCAAGGGGGATGATGGCTACGTTGGGAAAAGAACTGACAGAACTAGAGAGCACTAATCTAATTTTACACAGTCGGCTAAATAATATTAAATGTGTACAGTCACATGCAAAGGTTTGAACACCCCCGTAACACATCCTCTACAGAGAACACACTTAAATATGACATTTTCCTGTCATATTAAAGGGGTTTTGCTCAGGCCACATTTTATGTTTAGTTCTTTTCTGCCAATAAGTTAAATTCAGGAAAAAAAACACTAACTGTGCATAAATGTGCAGCAGTGTGTTCTCTGTAGAGGATGTGTACTAAGGGAGTGTCTATACTTAAAGTTTGGTTCAATTATGGTGGTACTGCATGACGCGAAGCAGTGTTCATACTTTAAACTGACTGCACCAGAGTGCCTTGAAGCGAACTGAGATAGACCTGTTCAGTGGTTCTCGGTTCGCATATTCGGACGGCAGCATTCTCACTTGCTTTAGACAGAGCAATCGCACCAGCATTCGTTTTAAATGACCCAAACCTGCCAAGCCTGAAAACACCCGCGGAATGCAACATACTCAAAAACTCTCAGCATATTCTGTATGGCTTGAGTTGAGTTGTAAAATTTTGAATAAAAATACTTTTGTTTCCGTGAACTCATATAATTTTGTATGGCTGAATTCTACACCCACTTTGCGCTAATGACAGAAAAACACCTTGTTTATAGTGACATGAAAAGGATGTGTTGTGTAGCTTTGGAACTTGCTGCTCACGTTTAGAAGTGAAGGTTTCTCCAGTGGGGGCACTATCATCATACAAGTCACGTTTGAGTGCATCATTTAAAAAATAAGAAATATCCATGAACCCACACCAGCAGGATCTAATGAACTAGTAAAATCTACATTATTCATCTACAGAAACAACTGAAACGCAAACATGATTATCCAAATTATTTTATCAATTTAGCAAATATGAATGATCTAATCTTTCTCATTTTAGTGAATATTTGTTGCAACCTAAATTCATAGCCATTGATACCGCTCTAAAAATCACAGTTGTATATTTATTATATGGCTATAGCATGTTATAAGATGTCTATAAGCGGTGTATAAGTGTTTACCTGTAGAATGCGCTGGATGATGGCAGGCAGGGCAATGAAGCTGGACATGCTGTTTAACACCTTCATAGTGAGCTCCTTCAGTGCTGTGGATCAGGCATGTGTGTTATTTGTTAATTCATAAATACATTTATTTTCGGATTTTACAATTTGTTTTAAAAGGAAGAGTCTACCATAGGTAGCTTAATATCTATCTATAAAGAACAGAAACTGGCACAAAACTCAATAAAAATCAATACACACAATATATATATATATATATATATATATATACACACACACACACACACACACACACACGTTTGCTGCTTCAGTGTTGGAAAACAGGATTATAGTTTAAAATTTTGTTGTATAGACCAAAGTTTCCACTAAAATCATTTTAATCAGCGTTAAGAGCTTACTTAGCATTAAATATTTTAGTGCCCAGGCTAGTGGTTTTCAACCTGTGGGCCACAGTGGCTGAATTTTTTTATTTATTTTTCAACTGCAAAACTTCATCATGAAATGTAGACATTTCACTAAACCAAACATTTTAAACACGACAAATTATTATTGAACTGATAACTATTTGCAAGGATAAAACAATAATGCTTAACTATTTAGGTCAAGCTCATTGACTGGTCTGGCAAAATACTTGACTGTTGCAACTGGCAAAGCTAGCTAGATATGTTTATATTTTCAGTGTAAGTCAATGTAAGACATTTATCTTTTTCATTGTATAGAATTCATCCATCACAGACAAATAACTACAGACAGAAAATATCAGTAATCATTTTGGTGTTGATTATGTTGTGTGATTATACAGTCAAGTGAAACTCCATACATCTGTAAAACTCTTTTACAATGGCCGTTAAACCTTACTGTGGGCTGTGAAAGCGTTTGTGGTCAGATGTGTGGGCTGCTAGCTTCAAAAGGTTGGGATATCCTGGCCTGTGCTACTGTCAGCTCTGCACAGCTCTGTCTCTGCCCAGCGGGGGTCTTTTCTACATACACAGGATACCAGGGGTACATGTCGACACAGGATTTTATTTGATTTGATTGATTTTATATGGACATCAAATAAAATTTTTGCTGGTCATTATTTCTGGCAGGATTTTAATTTGCTGGTCTTGCAGAGTTTTGTACCAGTCAAATACCAGTATTCACCATCTAATGGGAAAAACACCCTAAAAGCCACAAATTTCAAATGTTTATTCACGGCTTCTATAATAAGTGAATTCTTTTCTGAGTACAGGGAAAAGTGTTGACATTATTATTCAGGGTAATCAACCATGCACTATAGATGCAGCAGATAGAGATTAGGTTTAAAACACCAGAATATTCCTTTGCAATTTTGAACCTCTTCTGAGAACAATACCGGCAACAAGATCAGTAACAGACAGTGACAGTGAGTAAGAGTAAAATGAGCTCCAGCTGAGAATAAGCTGTAGCAGGTTATATTTGAGGGAGATGCAGAGAGTGAATCATTCTCACGAGCAGATCCACTTTCAGACACTCCGTCCTCAGGCTGTGGTTATTAACCAAATTGAACGTGTTATCAGAGGCTCTTCCATGTAGAAAGAGTTTTAGCTGTTCATTAGACTGTTTTTAACAATTCGCTGTCTGCAGAATAAGCCTGGAGCTCCACTAAATGACTGTAGATAAAGCATATCTAGCACGGGTGCGTGTGTGCTCACCCTCAGAAGTGTGCTTGGCGTCAGGGCCTTTGAGGAGTTTCTGTGGAGACATCATGGCCTCCAGCAGAGGAAACCACAGAGCCTGTGAAGAGAGGAAGAGAAGCACAAAATAAAACTGGGTTATTTATGCATTAATATAATCGGCCTATGAATAAACGAGCACCACTTAAGACACACAAGCAGGAACCATCTCCAAAGACACACATACACACCACAAACTCATTTTTATACAGTGTCAGGACGTGGGGTCATGTACAGTAGTGTGCAAAAGACAGAAGCCACTGTTCATTCATTTAACTTTCAGTCAAGACAGTCATTATGCACAAGTTATTCATTTTCAGGAGATATTTCTGAAGAGATTAGATAAAAGATAATGCACTTACATAAGGAAAAATCAAAGGAAAAAACAGGAGCTTCCAAAACTGGAGTTCAAAACTTTATTAAATGGGACTCCTAAAAACCTGGTATATATCATTCTTGCAATTATCTAATCAGGGAATCTTGCAGCAGCAGTGCAGTGCGTAAAATCATGCACATATGGGCCAGCAGCTTCAGGTAATGTTCATATCAACCACCAGAATGGGGAAAAAAAAGTAATCAGTGATTTTGACTGACACGATTGTTGGTGCCAGGCTGGTTTGAGTATTTGTATGACTGCTGATCTCCTGGGATTTTCATGCACAACAGTCTCTAAAGTTTACTCAGAATGGTGCAGTAAAGAAAACACATCCAGTGAGCAGTAGCTCTGTAGACGAAAACGCCTTGTTGATGAAAGAGGTCAACGAAAAAAGGCCAGACTGGTTCAAGCTGAATTCCAATAACCACTCTGTACACTTGTGCTGAGCAGAAAAACACCTCAGAATGCACAACACATTGAACCTTGAGGTGGATGGGCTACAACAGCAGAAGACCATGTCGGGTCCATCTTCTATAAACCAAGAACAGAAAGCTGAGGCTGCAGTGGGTACAGGCTCTGCAAAACTAGAAAGCTGAAGACTGGAAAAATGTGGCCTGGTCTAATGAATCTCGATTTCTGCTGAGGCACACAGATGTTAGGGTCAGACTTTGATGCCAAAAGTATGAATCCATGGACCCAGCCTGCCTTGTGTCAACAGTCCAGGCTGGTGGAGGTGGTGTAATGGTGTGGGAATGTTTTCTTGGCACACTTTAGGCCCATTAATACCAATCAATCATTGTTTGAATGCCACAGCCTATTTGATTATTGTTGCTGACCATGTGCATCCCTTCATAGCCACAATTTATCCACCTTCTAATGGCTTCTTCCAGCATGATAATGCACCATGTCACAAAGCAAAAACTGTTTCATGAAACTGGTTTCATGAATGTGACAATGGGTTCAGTGTTCTTTAGTGAACTTCCCAGTAAATGGATCTGAATCCAGAAGAACACCTCTGGGACGTAGTAGAACGGGAGAGTACCTATATGTAACGTCCTAAACCGAACCCTAACCAATGTGTGTCTCTTTTTACACAAAATTTGCACGTTTTTGTCTTGAAAATACAGAAAAACAAACATACACACACCTCTCTCTGCTGTTGGTTGAGTCCGTGTGAGCTCCTGTGGCACAGACTGATGATGTCATTCAGTGCTTCCTCTACTCTGGCCAGTGGCGTTTGTTCTTCACCCCCCATTTCACTCTCCTCTTCCTCAGCCTTCTGCCCGAAAGGTTGTGAAGGCTCTTGAGTGACTGCGTGCAGCTTGTCCTTCAGCATCTAACACATACACATATAGAGCAGGCCATTAATCCATATTCTCTCTCTCTCTCTCTCTCTCTCCTTCCCTACCTACCTACCACCTACTGGGACTGAGCAGCCTCAACACATACACACAAGATCACACTAAAACAGATAATTTAGCCGATCTTTTGCATGATACCAAATGTTTCATGCTGTTACAATACTACAGTATGGTAATCCATTCAGTTTCTAAGCTTTACTACGTTCACTAGTTCTCTAGCTATAAAACAAAAGTACGTCACATGGCTAAAAACATTAGCACTAGCCACCCTGAAGCCTGAATTTTGTCTTCTTTTATCTTTAGAGATATCACTAATCATACAGTTTCAGAAGCCACACAATTACCTCTATTTGAGATCAATGAACAACTTGACAGTTTTAAGGTAAGTGTGATGATTTAGGCATGCAGTTTGCAAAGTAAGTATGAGCTACATTGGCTTTGTAGCTCCAGTAAGAAACTAAAGAAGCAAACTTTAGGCACTTAACATGTCTTGACTTTTCTGCATAATCTTGAAAACTTCAGTTACACTTTGTATCGTGTCGGAGTTTCATGTTGAATGAACCAATACAAATAGCCCAAAAATCTTGCTACATTAACTTTCGTTACAAATTAAAGGTACAGTGTGTAAGATTTAGGGGTATCTATTAGCAGAAATGGAATATACTATATGAAACACCTGTAATTACGAATCACTGTGTTTTCGCTGGCTCAGAATGAGCCCTTCATTTCAACATAGGGAGCAGGTCCTCTTCCAACACAGGCCGCCATGTTGTGCCACTATGTTTTACAGTAGTCCAGAAAGGAGAAGTCAAACACTGGCTCTAGAGCGCCTTTCATGTTGTTACTAAAATGGTAGCTTGAATCTGGTGGCGCCATGGCCTCGGTTAGAAGATGTAGAAAGAAGAAGAATCAGTGGTTGCTGCTGGTGCTGGCTGACCATTTTGAGTTGCGAGAAGTTTGAGAACCCAAATTTTGACAAATGGAAGATCATATTTATTATTTAGCTCAAAAAAGCAAGGGAAGGTGAATCCTCATCATCAAAAAAACAAAAATATGAAGAAGCAAAACAAAATCAGGACAGCCTAACAGCCACTGTAGGTCCTATAACAAGCCTGGAAAGTGAGGGGTGAGGGTGGGATATTCAGCTGGTTGCAGGCTGCAACCTCACTGCCAGACACCATGAAGTTTTGGCACATTTTATGTACTGTGCTTTATTTCTTTCCAACATGTTTAACTCTGAATATAAACAGTGATAATGAATAATGAAGTTTGTTCCCTGTAGCAGATGTGTTAAATCAAACGTACTGTAACCGCAGGTATATATAACTTTCAGCACCTCTAGCTTAAAACACACTCATGTCCATGCCTGTATAGTGTTTTCAGTGTTCAAATTTTGACTCCTGTAACAATAAACCAAGCGCTCGAGTAACTGTGCGTTCTCCTTGTATAAAAAGTGAGAGCAACCGCAGAGGTCTCTAACCTGCAGCAGGACCTGGAAGGCTCCTTGGACGTCCCCCTTTTTCTCCAGCAGGTAGGCAGTGGCCTCATGTAACTGATGCTGCTTGGTGATCTGTGACAGAAAGAAGTCAACACAGGACAGTTAACTACATTCCAGCAGGATACATGGTTCTTACATAGTAAGCCATCTGAGAGCCTGAGTACACGATAATGCTTTCTGGAGAAACAGGGAAAGCAGGTTATTGGATCTTTACTTCAACAGGAATAACATACATCACTAAGAAAACAATGAGATATCAGTGATATCAAGAACAGGGTGACCAGATATTCCCATTTTCCAGGGACAGTCCCTGTTTATGGTGTCACCACCTGCAACTGTCCCCAGGAATGTCCGTGTTTTTACCTGTGAATTAAAAACACAGCGGAAGGTCCTAAGAAAGATCTGGCAAGCAGAGTAGGTGCGCAGACATCTCGGACTGTGCTAGTTTTGGCCAATAAAGAGAAAAGTGCAGCCCCACCTCTCGTCCTCCTTTAAAAATGTCATTGTGAGAGATGGTATGTGCCAAAATAAAACAAGTTCATTCAATCACATTTAATCACAAACTGGTTATGTTTTTGTGCAATTAAAATATTGTTTTAGAACATTTTTACTCACTTGTGTGCAAGAGTTGTGTTAAAGTGAAATGCTAATTATGAAGTGAGAGTATGGATGCTAATTGTTAACGGAGCACTCTTGTTTTTTTTTTTTTTTTTTTCTTACCGGGTATGACAAGATTAATCCTGATTAAACCAACAGACTGTGGTTGTTTTTAGAGCAGCGCTGGAACTTTATTTCCCAATTTAATGATTCAGTTTGGTTTTAATAGCTCATGCAGTGTAACGGCAGCTGAGAGAGACAGAGAAAGGCCAGTGAAGCCTGTTTACTCCTCCTATCTGCTCTTTATGCAGGTAGGTTGGGTAATACTGTCGTCAAATATGTATGAATTTCATACTGCTGAGTTAACAGAGAGCATGTATATTGTCACGTCGGCAGAGAGTAAAATACAGGGAAGGCCATGATCTGCTGCAAGAAAGTGCTGTTTATTGAACACACCAGCAAAAAGGCCCATACAGAAGACTGAACTACCCGGGGAGGTCACCACTACCCACATACTTTACCCTGACGGTGACCCTCCCCCCAGAGCTGATGTGTTGATGTCATCACTTTAATCTCTACAAGCTCTACACAATGCAGAAGTAAACCCGTTACAAACTGGTATGAAAATTTTAATTTTTTTTTATATGTTGACTGCCAAACTGCAAATATCTGCAGTTTTCATTTCAGAAATCTGACCACCTTAATCACGAAATACATACATAGTTTGGTGGAAAATTACTTACCCCATATGTATCCCATCCGCATGACGCGTCTGAAGTTTTTTGTTTAGCTTGTTTAGTTTTGCACTGGAGCTATGAAGCTAAAGCAGCTAATTTAGCACCGAGCAGCAATTAGCATAGAACAAACTACACGTTTAAACCTGCGCACACACACACACACACACACACACACACACACCTCAAACTGTGTTAAATTGTTCAGTAATCACAAATAGTCTTGATTATGTCATTTCGGACACTGTATGATATTCTGTTGTCTAGAAAACAAAAGCACGTCGCATGGCTAAAAACATTAGCACTAGCCACCTTGAAGCCTGAATACTGCCCCTTTTTTAGAGATAACAATTATACAGTTTCAGAAGCCACACAATCAAGTCTATCGGAGATTACTGAACAACTCAACACAGTTTTAAGGTAAGTGTGTGATTTAGAGATGCACTTTGCAAAGTATTTGTTAGCTACATTAGCCTTATAGCTCCAGTGAGAAACTAAAGAAGCAAACTTTAGGGTTTTTTTCCATTTTTTCCCCAAACTATATATAATAACTATACCTTTGGAATACAATCCAACGTACAAAGTTATGTATGCACAAAGCAATGCATCAGTGCGGATGTTTCTATACTGTAATAAGCACAACAAAGGGGTGGAAGAGCGAGGAAGAGAGACAGACAGAGAATGAGAGAGAGACAGAGAGGGGGAGAGAGATTGAGAAAGCGAGAGAGAAAAAGTGAGAGACAGAGAGAGAGAGAGAGACAGAGAGAGAGAGAGAGAGAGAGAGAGAGAGAGAGAGAGACAGACAGAGAGTAAGAGAGAGACAGAGAGGGAGGGAGAGAGGGGAAGAGATAGAGATAGAGAGAGAGAGAGAAGGTCAGACAGGTACATTAGTAATCAGAGAGGAGTGGAAGAGACAGAATTAGAAGAGACAGCACAGAGTGAGTGTGTGTGTGTGTGTCTGATCAATTATTTATCAGGCGCCAGTGGCTGTAAACCTGTATTGATTCTCCACCCTGGAGTACAGCTCTCTCCACACCTTTAACTCTCTCTCTCTTCTCTATTCCACCACTCTCTCTCTGTTCCCCCTCTCTAACTCTGTGTACCCTGTCTCTCTCTCTCTCTCTCTCAAACACTATCTCTGTCACCATCTGTCTTCCTTCTGTATCTCTTTTCTTTCACTCTCCAACCTCTCACTCTTTCTTCTTCTCTCTCCTTTCAGTATCTGTCACTCTCATTCTCGCAGCTCTCTTTTCTTTCCATTTCCTTCTTTCTCTACATTCACTCTTTTATTCTTTCTCTCTTCTCTCTCTCTCAGCTGTCTCCTGTATTAAACAGGACACATCTCCAAACTCACTCTATTATTAAAGCTCTGCTGAGTGCCTGCAGAAGTAAAAAGGTTTCTCCTGTCTTTGCTGAAAGAAATGCTTTGATAAGTATCGTTTTAAAGAGCCCATATCACAGAAAACTGAATTCTCCACTGCTTTTTGAAAAAAGTTTGATGTTATGTGTGAACACTGTTAAAGTTTTAAAATGTACTGTTAAAATGTACTTTTCATCTCCCCTTTATTCAGTCTATAAACTGATCAGGCATAACATTACGAGCACCTCCTTGTTTCTACGCTCATTGTCCATTTTATCAGCTCCACTTACTATATAGGTGCACTTTGTAGTTCTACAGTTACAGACTGTAGTCCATCTGTTTCTCCGCATACTTTGTTGCCCCCTTTTACCCTGTTCCTTTAGTGGTCAGGACCCCCATGGACCCTCACAGAGCAGGTACTATTTGAGTGTCCGCTCACTGTCCACTCTATTAGACACTCCTACCTTGTCAGTCCACCTTGTAGATGTAAAGTCAGAGACGATAACTCATCTGCTGCTGCACAGTTTGTGTTGGTCATCCTCTATTCCTTCATCAGTGGTCACAGGACGCTGCCCACAGGACGCTGTTGGCTGGATATTTTTGGTTGGTGGACTATTCTCAGTCCAGCAGTGACAGAGGTGTTTAAAACACTCCAGCAGCACTGCTGTGTCTGATCCACTCGGACCAGCACAACACACACTAACACACCACCACCAGTGTTACTGCAGTGCTGAGAATGATCCACCACCCAAATTGTACCTGCTCTGTGAGGGTCCATGGGGGTCCTGACCACTAAAGGAACAGGGTAAAAGGGGGCAACAAAGTATGCGGAGAAACAGATGGACTACAGTCTGTAACTGTAGAACTACAAAGTGCACCTATATAGTAAGTGGAGCAGATAAAATGGACAATGAGTGTAGAAACAAGGTCATAATGTTATGCTGGATCGGTGTAAATCGAAACTCCATCCATCCATCATCTAAACCGCTTATCCTTCTGGGTCGCGGTGGGGTGCTGGAGCCTATCCCAGCTGTCATTGGGCGGAAGGCAGGATACACCCTGGACAGGTCGCCAGTCCATCGCAGTAAATGGAAACTATGCTTCAAAAAACACCTAATTTTTAATTTACTGTTTTTGTGGTCATGCAAACCAACACACTCACATATCTACCTATTCGGCCCACAGCAGCTTAGTTATGCTCATTCACGCTAAAGGTATAAGGAGTGTTTCAGTCTAGCCCAGGGGTCGGCAACATGCAGCTCTATCCTGTTGCGGCTCCACAGCAGAATTAGATTTTTAGGTAAACATAAAATAATCCTCCTTTAAAACAGAGCTCTGCCGATCGTTCTAACACAGTTTTAACAAACACTGGAGTTAATATATAACTGCTAATTCATCCCTTAACCCTGAAGGTTGGCATGCAGACTGGTCACCACAGCAACACAGACAAAAATCTCGCCTAGCTAGTAGCTAACGAAAAGAGAAAGATTTAAAACAAACATTGATAATCTGGAGACAAATGGGCTTATTTGCATTTTCAAGCACTTCAGCTGGTTTCCTGAAACGTTTAATGCGCCATGGGAAACTGTCAAACACTAAAAAGTCGCAAAGCTGCAGTCAGTTTCCTGTTTGCCAGCTTCTTGTTCGAATTGTCCCGTTCCACTTTAAACAGTGCAGCAGTTACTTTCTGGCGTCTCAGGCACCATTTAAGGTGGAACAGGAAAATTAGAACAAGAAACCGGCGAATGAGAAGCTGACTTCAGCCTCATGAATCAGTCTAATGTTAAGAGACATTTTACAGGAAACTATTCTACTTTTGCAGAGAAGTTTCCTGCCAGAGATGCGAGAAAAGTGGCTATAGCTGAGCTAAAGCAAAGCAAAGTAAATCTGGGTTTTTGTTTATATTTTTTAGCCTACACTAGGACATCAGCACATACTGGGACATATTTACAGCCAAGACAGTAAAATGGACATAAAACGTTGTGGTTCTCAAGGTGGTTTGATTTTTGTTGAAAGGACAAAATGGCTCTTCTTAACATTTGGGTTGCCGACCTCTGATCGATGGCACAGTACAGGTAGGATAAAAAAGTAGGATGGACCCTTTAAAACTTTGGACCACCATGGACACCAAGTGCCCATTTTATTAGTGTCACTGACCATATAGGTGCACTTTGTAGTTTTAAAATTACAGATTGTTGTTCATCTGTTTCTCTGAATAATTTTTAACCCCTCAGGACCCCCACAGGACCACCACCAAGCAGACATTACATGGTTGTGACACTACTGTGGAAAAGATTCAAGACATCTGAGAAAACTGTTTGCATCTTCTTTTTATTTGTAAATTTAGGATATTTACTAGTAAATATCATATAAAACTTTAGAATAAATTCAAATATGCATTACTACAGTAAAGTATAAGCATAATATCTTCTGTTCAGCAAGTTACTGCTATACTGTGAGCTGCTTATAAGAACACATTTGGTTCCTCTTCTACAGCCACTGAATGGACCTGTTCTATTCCACCACCAGCACATCTAATTTATATTCATGAAGTATAATTTAATGATGTATAACTTAATGAAGTACAATTCAATTAAGGATTGATTAGCTGAAGTAGGTACTGCATGGTAACTGTAAATAATGGGCTTCATCAGTCTTTGGAAATGGTTCAGCTAACACACAAAATCAGAATTTAATTGTATTTGCAAGATTATTTGGATTTTTTTCTAACATTTACCAAGTAAACAACTCATTGACATGTAAACAAAGTCATTCTGAGTGGTTTAATGTGAAGTGCTTCATTGTAGAGAAATGTACAGACTCAGATTTCTTTACAGTGGTGCCGATAGGAACCAGGAGTCACAATGTCTACAACACAAATATAGCCATTTTATTTACCATCCAAAACCACCAGTGAACGAACCTGCATGTGCCTCCTGAGTTTGTATGTGTAATGTTTATAAATCAAAATTTTTCCACAAAAAAAATGCCTTCAGATGTCTGGTTCCTATAGCCACCACTGTGAACAATTGTGACTAAAAAGCTTCAAATCACTCTGAATAGGTAATTAGGCCTCATTCTCCAGGTTTTTTCTTAAATTTGTTCTTGAGAAAGATCCTAAGAAAAAGTCTACATCAGATTCATGACGTGTTCTTAAACCGCAGAACTGTTCATACCTCTGTGCTCTTGAGTGTGTGTAGATTATGTCCTTACAAAATCCCAAATAAGAAAACACTGGCGAATGTCAGAATCTTTGTGAAAACTGCCTAAGTGGGTTTTAAGAAGAAACTTCTTAATAACAGTTGGTGAGTGAGATCCATTGTCTTTGTTTACATCTTATACATTTAATTATGCAGGGAGAGAGAGAGAGAGAGAGAGAGAGAGAGAGAGAGAGAGAGAGAGAGAGAGAGAGAGAGAGAGAGAGAGAGAGACAGAGAGAGAGACAGAGAGAGACAGACAGAGAGAGAGAAAGAAAGAAAGAAAGAAAGAGAGAGTTATCAGTGCTCTTACTTCTATGGTTTCCTCCAGGCGGTAGTGCTGGGAGGTCTGGAGGAAGGCTGTGACCTGGCGAGGGTTAAAACGGCACAGCAAGTCCACCAACAGCTCATACAGCTCCGGACCAAGCTTCGGCACAGCCTGGGGAGCATGACCTTCACTGGAGAGGGGAGATGGGAGAAGGGGGAGAGAGCAGAAGAGCAAGAGAGAGCAAAAGAGAATTAGAGAGAAAGAGACAGAGCGAGCGAGTGAGCGAGAGAGAGAGCGAGATAGAGAGAGAGAGGAGAGAGAGAGGAGAGAGAGGGAGAGAGAGAGAGAGAGAGAGAAAAAGAGAAAGAGCAAGAGCAAGAGATAGAGAGCAAAACAGAGACCGAGAGAGAGACAGAGAGAGAGAGAGAGAGAGAGAGACAGAGTGACAGAGAGACTGAATAAGGGGCCCATATCATAAAAAGCAGAATTCTTGTTTTTTTTTAATAAAAGAGTTAGATGTAGCATGTAAACATAGTTTCTGATAGAACATACTGATCACTCTCCAGTCCATATTTTTATTTTCAGTTTAAATTTATATTCATCGAATTTATATATTCATAGTTTTAAACCAAAATGCATTTGTGACATCACAACACCCAACTCATTGCTTTATATTCATCTATTCAGCCTACAGCAGTTTAGCTGTGTCCACATTGACGTTAAAAGGAGTGTTTCAGCCCTGAGTGATTTCTGAATGAGGCACAACACAGAGCAGCCAATCAGAGCATAGGTCTTTTGCATATATTAATCCTAAAGGCAGAAACAGTCTGCGTCACTGAAGTTAAACTCTTTAAAGCAGAGGTATGGGCCACAAGTCCACACAAAATAAAACTGCAGATTTTTTCCTTGACTTTAATAGTTTCTCAGTACAATCAAAGGACCTCAGTGTCCCATATCAGTAATATCTCTAAGACTGTGTTTTATTACTTCAGAAACAAATCCAAAATAAGAAATAAGCTATCCCTTCAAGATGCTGAGAGATGAGTTCATGCTTTCATAACTACGGGAACTTGTTACTGGCTGGTTGCCCTGCTGTCTCTGTAAATAAGCTCCAAACAGTTCAGAATGCAGCAGCCCGTGTACTGACTATAAAAATAAAATTTCACCATATCACCCCAGTCTTATTCAGCTCACACTGGCTTCCCGTTAAAGGGGAATTTCCCCAATTTTTAAAAAATCCCTGTACAAATTCAGTGATCAAGATGAAAAAAATGTAATTCAGAGTGGTCTGATGTGAAAGAGTTCATTGTAGAGAAACTTGTTCTCATAGATTTCTTTACAGTGGTGGTGACATGAACCAGGGCTCACCATGTCTACAACATACATATTGTCATTTTATTTACTATCCAAAACCACCAGTGAACCTACATGTGTCTTCTGAGATTTTAAATGCAATGTTGAAAATGTATGTGCAATGTTAAAAATGGCAAAATAGCACTGAATCTGGAAACAAAAGGTTTTCTTTGGGGGTTATTTTGCCTCATAACACCCTGCATGCACCACAGAGCCATGAATAAATGTTATGTTCTAGGCCAGGGGTCGGCAACATGCAGCTCTTCTAGTGGCCCTGTTGCAGCTCAACAGCAGAATTAGATTTTTTAGGTAAAATAAAACTCTGCTGATCGTTACAACACAGTTTTAGGCATAAAAATTCTTAAAGGCTGGAGTTAATGTAGCCTATAACTGCTACTTTAGCAACTTTTGACCCTGAAGGTCACATAGCAACGCAGGCAATAATCTCACCTAGCTAGCAGCTAAACAAAAGACAAAGAGTAAGATTTAAGACAAACACTGATAATTTGGAGACAAACAGACTTATTTGCATTAATAATCACTCCAGCTGGTTTCCCAAAACATTTAATCTGCAACAAGAAGCAGTCAAAACACTGAGGTCAGCTTCTCATTCACCAGCTTGTTTGAATTCTCCCATCCCACCTTAAATGGTACAGCAGTTACATTCTGGAGCGTCAGGCAGCATTTAAGGTAGAACGGGACAATTCAAACAAGAAGCTGGCGAATGAGAAGCGACTTCAGCCTCGTAAAAAATCAAATGTTGAATGACATTTTACAAGAAACTGTTGTACTTTAGCAGAAAAGTTTCCTGCTGGAGAAAAGCAGCTATAGCGGAGCCAAAGCCTAAAGCAGAGCAAGTAAGTCTGGGTTTTTGTTTATGTTATATTTTTTTAACCTACACTAGGACATCAGCACATATTTACAGCCAAGACAGTAAAATGGACATATGTTGTGGCTCTCAAGGTGGTTTGATTTTTGTTAAAAGGACAAAATGGCTCTTCTTAACATTTGGATTGCCGACCCCTGATCTAGGTCAAAACCTCTCAAATCTATCGCAAAAAGTCTCTCACGTATCAGACAGCATATTCTTATTTTATGTGATAACTTTGTGAGGGAGCTTTTAGAGGCATTAAACTTTCCAGATGTCTGGTTTTTATCACCACCACTGTGATAATTGTCACAATATGCTTTTCCGAGTATATTGTTGACATCATCAGTACTTAAAGAACACTTTCCAACTGCATTCCAACTGCATAACTGGTGTATCATAAAAATTTCTTATATTATCATGATTACATTTTTGCCCAGTTCTAATGTGGTGATCCTTATCTATCCCATGTTATATTTCCAAGTTAAACACAAACTTTCTAAATAAAAAGAAAAGTCCTATTTAAACCTAAATGATAATTACTATTCATTCTAATGGATAAAGAGAGGCTGGAAAATGTAAAAAGGAATTAGAACACTTTTTGGTAAACACTACAAAGGAAAACGATACAAGAACAATGGAGGATATGGACCTTTAAGTGAAACCAATCAACATCATTAGTAAACATGAAGCCAACAGGCTCACTGTCGCAAATGTTCTAGAAGACCAGACTACTTCATGTTCTCAGAATAAAGAGCAAAATGAGAGCCTTTCACGCTCTCCCTCTCACACACAGGCCATGCAGAGTGGCTTTCTCCAGGCAGAGAGGCTTCTCTTCATCACAGCTCAAAGCACTCAAATCAAACCCCAATCAGCCTCTGCTAAACGCCCCTAGAGATGGAGGACTGAAAAAAATCATCATAATTATGAAAGAGAAGGCGACGTTTTATAGGCAGCTGATTTTTTTGCCATTCTGAAGCAGATTTAATGCTTTTGTCAGGGAAAAAGTGCCATGTATGTGAATGCCTGGCTTCACAGTTCATTGATTTTAGCTGGAAACTGTCTAACTGCTGAGATATGCATTCATAAGAGTACGGTCCCATAGGATGCCCATTGTTAAAACTGCCTACTGCTTATTACAGCCGTTCTGTGCAAGTGGACTATACTGCGCGTAATGCTAATGCTACCGCCTGTGTATAAGTGAGATCAGCAAGTATGTGCACAATTGGGGCATTTTGGGGTCTGGAACATGCGCATCGTGCCTTTGGAATTTGCTACATTTGAACAAATATTTTGTTAAAATTTTAAATAAAAGCATTTTATGAAGCTCAAAATGTAATTATATTTTGCCATAGCAACATAACATATCCCTTTATGTATGGTGTTTTTAGTCCTCAGGATGAATCTTTACATTGGCTAGAAAAAGAGTCACTAAGTTAGTCTGGTTAGCTGTTGTCAATAAGTGCAATAGGCTAGCTACTCAGCAGCCATCAAATACAACGTATTTCCAAAAGAGTTGAGAGGCTGTGCAAAAAGCACTCAAAAAATTGGTTTGGATGGGGCAACAAAAGAGTGGCAAGGTTGTGTAATGCTAAATACCTGGTGGAACATGTCACAACTAATTAGGTTAATCGACAACAAATCAGTAACATGACTGGGTATAAAAAAGAGCATCCCAGAGAGGCTGAGTCTTTCAGAAGTAAACATGATGAGGGGTTCACCACTCTGTGAAAGACTGCACGGGCAAATAGTGCAACAATTCAGGAAATATGTTTCTCAATGTAAAATAGTAAAAGAAGTTGGGAATTTCATCATCTACAGTATATATCATTAAAAGATCAGAGAATCCGCCGTGATCTTCAGGCCCTCAGTTGGCAGTGAATTAAAAACCGACATGATTCTGTAGTGGAAAATCACTGCATGGTGTCAGGAACACTTCTGAAAACCTGCGTCTGTGAACACAGTTTGTTGCTGCATCCACAAACACAAAGGCAAGCTAAAACTCTACTATGCAAAGAAGAAACCATATATAAACTGTATCCAGAAACACTGTCGCCTACTCTGGGCCTGAGCTTATGATGGACTGAGGTGACGTGGAAAAGTGTCCTGTGGTCAGATGAATCAAAATTTGAAATTCTTTTTGAAACTCACTGATGCTGTGTCTTCCGGGCTAAAGAAGGGCTTGTTAACTGCATTAGTGCAAATGGCATAGATGACTTGCACATCTGTGAAGGCACCATTAATGCTGAACGATATATACAGGTGTTGGAGTAACATATGCTGCCATCCAGACAACGTCTTTTTCAGGGAAGGCCTTGCTTATTTCAGCAAGACAATGTAAAACCACATTCTGCACGTATTATAACAGTACGGTTCTGTAGTAAAAGAAACCAGGTGCTAAAGTGGCCTGTCTGCAGTCCAGACCTGTCACCCATTGAAAATATTTGGCACATTATGAAACTAAAAAATTTGACAAAGGAGAATCCGAACTGTTGAGCAGCAGAAATTCTATATCAAGCAAGAATGAGAAAATATTTCACTACCAAAACTACAGCAACTGGTCTCCTCAGTTCCCAAACACTTAGAGTGTTGTTAAAAGAAGAGATGATTTGGTATGGTGACATTTGATGTCTGTCTTACTTTCAATTAAATATAGGGTTTAAATGATTTGCACATCATAGCATTCTGTTTTTATTTACATTTTGACCAGCATGCCAACTTTTTTGGAAATGAGGTTATAGTAAAATAGTGGTAAATCTGGGAAAAAAATTTCTTTGGGCACTATTTGCCTTACAACATCCTGCATGTACCTCTAAACCATGAATGCTTATTAAAAAATTATGTTTTATGCCAAACCTCCAAGTCATCAGGCAGCATATTCATAACTATCCCCTGTAATTAAATGTCTAAATATAATCTATGTAATAAAAATGTCTCTTCAGACATTTAGCTCCTATCCCCACCACTATGAACAACTCTACGTTTCTCTAGGACAGAGGATTTCATACCAAACCACTCAATGATTTTGTGTATATCCACCAATTTAATGTATGTAACAATTTATGCAGGAAGTTTAAAAATGGCTGTAACTCCCCTTTAATGAAAACAACAAAACTTAGGTTAACTTAGGTTCTAGTAATTCTTTTAACAGGGAGCTCCAATATTACATAAAAGCATGTCCTTCTTGTCACAGCCGCAGTAGTTTGTGCTTTTTATTGTTGCTAGCCGTGCTGCTTTTCCTGGAAATATAAAAAAAAAAATTACAATAGCACAAACTCTTCCAAGAAGGCAAAAGGCACACTGCACTTTTAACACACGCAGACCTGCTAAAATCAAACTGTGGGAGATGTTCTTTGCTACAGGCTTATTTTTTAAACTATTACAGTGGAACATTTGCACCTGCTGAACTTCTCTCATACATACATGCCGTGTATCAATGTAGCTTTAATACTGACACAATGGTGGCTGTACTGATTTATGCACCACTAATATTGTGTTTATTTGTTGGCATTGCACAAAAAAAAACAGGTTCGTACCTCATCACGTGCAGCCATGGAAGTGGAGATATATTGACATCACCAGCAAAAATGGATGATAATCACAGGAAAGGTTTAACAGTGTCAACTGTTTGTTTAAGATGAGGAAAAGTCAGGAGGATGTTCTGTACTATGTACTTAATTTTCTGTTGTATAATACTGGGCAAATACTCTTGTATAGAACAAGGGGACATTTGGTGTCCATGGCTCCTGATGGGTGTCTTTTCTTCGCTTTGATGTTTTCTTAGCTCACGCCGGACGGTGTTGCATGCAAATTAGTATAATGCCATCATCTACATTACCAACACCTGAATTGGGCCCACATCAATAAAGATCTTTTACTGTGGCAGTGCTCATAGTGGTATCTATGGTAAATCACCTCCAACAATAACAATCAAAAACAACAAAAACAAGACCTTTTCATAATTATGAATAAATATGTCATAAAAATGAGGAAATCTTATCTTGATATATCTTACCACGACTTAGCATCTCATCTCAAAACTAACCTAATATCTCCTAGTAAAATAGTAGTCTCTCATAATAATGACCTAATATCTCACAATGATGAGTAAATCTCATTATGATTTAATATCTCAATAATAAATCAGTATTTAATAGTTCATAATAATTTGAGTATCTCAAAACAATCACTCTTATAACGCGCTAGTATCTCAAAATTATGACTTAATAATCATGTCAGTACCCCGAAAGTTGTCTAGATGTTAAGAGTTTGTATCTAGTTTGCATCTTATACCTTTTATACCTCAGTTAAAATCTCAAAATTAGGAATTAATCTCCCATAATAATCACAATATAATAATTATGACTTCAGTCACACAACATGCCCAGACAATACTGTTGTTTTCAAAGTGATTGACACCAACATCTCAGCCTAAACCTTAACCCCTTAAATGTCTAGGGCCCACCAGCAGGCCTAAAACTTCTATAACCTAAGAATATCTCAGCCAATTTGCACTGAAGTCTCTGTAGTAATTGAATAATAAGGCTTAATAGGTAATAAGCCTGGGATTTTAAGGGGCTAACAAGAAACAGCAAAACTGGGTTCACACAGTACCACAGCTGTGCAGTAAAAGTTATATGTTATGCAGTAAAGGACACTGAAGCAGAGCACTGGTAGTTCTGAGATCCGTTCTGCTGTTTCTCTTTCTGTGGGGTCAGGGGAGTCCATCTGAGCTCAGAATGAAAGAGCACTTTCTACCTGGAGCTACAGAGGAAGAGGAGAGGGAAGCGCAGTCAGAGTAACTCGGTAAACACAGCTGTTCTACTTTTAATGTCCTCTGTGGGCCACCGTAGGTCAGCCACAGCAAAAACAGCAGCAGATTTGGAACCCTAAAGCGGGTACACCGCCAAGACCGAGCAAGCGGTGATGTGTGTGCGTTTAGGCAGCTCTAGATTAAAGTCAAGGTCATACAGTGATGCTCAAACACCAGAACATCACTTGAAAAACAAACTGAAAATCCATTTAAAGGGCCTGCATCCGAGAGTTTTCTGAACTGTTTTCTCTGAGATCCACTTTTGAAAATTGTGAGAGTTTATGTACCAAAAAGAGTCATAATCCAGTTGACAACTGACACATGACAATTTTCCAATGTCTCTTTATTTCTCGATTTCTTAGAATTAAACAGCTTTAAAATGTTTTTTTTTTTTTTACAGTGCCATTAAAGGCGCCAGCATACTTCTTGCGAAACAAAATTTTTGGGGTTGGCCTGAAGCTGAAAGCGCTTTTGTGAGCTTACAAGCTCGCGTTCTTTCTGCAGTTTCATGCTGTCTGTCACAGATGCTCCACTAATGCAGGTGCCGCTATGACATTTCATGGTAAGTTTCATAACTAGTGGAAAATGATTCTATTACAGTTCTAACTATTAAGACAGTCGAGTCCAGAATACTGCCACCCTTTAAGGTGGAACGGGAAAATTAGAATAAGAAGCTGGCAAATAGATA
Organism: Colossoma macropomum; assembly: GCF_904425465.1. Classification (NCBI taxonomy): domain Eukaryota; kingdom Metazoa; phylum Chordata; class Actinopteri; order Characiformes; family Serrasalmidae; genus Colossoma; species Colossoma macropomum. The sequence continues at coordinate 1,394,344 of NW_023496043.1, forward strand.
GCCAACTACACCATTGTCCTCTTGTGAACCTAAATATAAGATAACCTATATGTTTTGGTGCTTACTACTAGTTAGTACTACTGAATAACAGACTTAACATCTTACATTTAGGAGGGATTAATTGTTTATTTTAAAAATGCATGTTTACCAGTAAAATATTAGTGTCTGTCAAAGCACTTAGCATACTTCTTGAGAAAAGAAGCTCCTCAAAGTAGTCCATCTTTGCTTCATGGCACATCTCTTTTTTACTGACCAATCACAGGCTTTATCGTGTAGCGTCTTCATCCACAGCCATGCGTGCAGCAGGGTAAAGGAAGCCTCTGTGCGACGCCTGTGGTTGTTCGTTTTCTCCACAATTACATTACACTGTTTGCTGAAGCTGGGCGAACGGCGCCTCAGGAAGAAGTATGCTGAGGCCTTTAGGCTGACATATGCAGATGTTTCTGGTTGGCTGTCTGGCATTGTAGAACCTCTGTTTTGATTGGCTGTCTTGTACCTCATTCAAAAAGCTGAAACACTACTTAAAAGTCTCAACATGAATGGGCAGAGCTTAACTGCTGTAGGCTGAAGAGGTGCATGTGTGTTCTGGTTTTTGTGAAATCACAAAAATTCTGACGTCAAAACAGAGCTTGCAGCTTAATTTCCATATATATATATATATATATATGTATAGTCATATGAATATCCCTGGTCAAATTACATTTGTCATCACATCCTTCACAGGGAGCAAATTTAAATATGGCATTTTCCGGCAAATTTTACTGCACACTTTTGATTTTTCTATGTTGAATTAGACATAATTGAAAAAAAATAGAATATATAATGTAACTTTTGCACAGGCCACATTTTTATTGCAGTTTTTTTACAATATTTAAATTACAGAAAACAGCAATTGTGCATTAAAATGTGCAGAAGTGTTGTTGCTGTAGAGGATGAGTAACTTACTCTTAGAAAATCAACAAATTATGGCATTTGACCGGGGCACTGGTCACTCCTTTTCACTCCTTCCCTACACATTATAAACTGTCTCACTGCTCTCTGCTAGCAGTTGGGTCTGTGATTAGGCCCAGCTGACATGCACTACTTCATAATCCACTCAAAAATCCTATCACAAATCACTACAGGCCGCTCCAACAGAGAGAGTGTGATGGACCACATCCATGTCCAGTGATAAAACTCTCACCATGGTCAGATAATATCAGCCTTTAATTAGTCTCCTCTATAGTAATAAAGTAGAGGACAGCCAATAACACTTCAGCATAAATAAACCCTGCACCACAGACAAGAGACGGCGTGCATAACTGACAAAAGACAACAGCAGCTGCAGGCTTCTCTATTCACTGTTAATATCCAAACTGGATATATATATATATATATATATATATATATATGCACATACATACATACATACAACGACTGGTCATTTCACTAAGTACACCTCCTCATATCTACACTCACTGTCCATTTAATCGGCTCCATTCACCATATAGGTGCACTTTGCTGGGCCCCCACAGGACCACCACAGAGCAGGTACTATTTGGGCGGAAGGACTAGAGGATGACCAACACAAACTGTGCAGCAGTAGATGAGCTACTGTCTCTGACTTTATATCTACAAGGTGGACCAACAAGGTAGGACTGTCTAATAGAGTGGACAGTGAGTGGACACAGTGTTTAAAAACTCCAGCAGCACTGCTGTGTCTGATCCACTCGTACCAGCACAACAAACACTAACACACCACCACCACGTCAGTGTTACTGCAGTGCTGAGAATGATCCACCACACAAACAGTACCCACTCTGTGAGGGTCCATGGGGGTCCTGACCATTGAAGATAAGCGTAAAAGGGGGCTAACAAAGTATGCAGAGAAACAGACGGACTGTTTGCTCCTACGTGGCGGTATTATATAAATCCTGTATACACACATACACACACACACACCATGCTGTGCTGAAGTGCTCATTTAATCTTGCCTTCAGGCAGTTTTTTTCTTACCTTGGATCCAGCAGGTTCTTCAGGAACTGGAACACCAAATAATCATCCTACAGACATAAAAATATACCACAGCAAAATGAGACACACAATACTTACTGATTACAGCACATCAAAACATCTGATAAAGTAAGACCATTTATTTTTCAGCTCATTATCATTATTATAGCTCAAATCATTTCATTAAGAAATACAAATTGTCTCCGCGCAATTTCCATGTCTATCACGTTCATATTCACATAAAATAGTTCAGTTTTAGGAGAACACATAAAAAGAAATGACGTAATAATAGAAATCAAAGGCTGGAAAAATGGCATTCAGGGACTTTTAGACGGTGTTGATACACAGATACAGCAGGAAGCTGAAATGTCACACCAAATGTCACATCGAGAGCCTGACAGAAGACATTTAAATAGCTTGTTGTCCCTTGAGCTCTTTCTTCTCTGTCTAGAGCTGGACACTAGAAAATGGAGAGATTATGCAAAAGAACACTTTGCTCTGGAAGTGGGAGGTGTTACTAAACAGCTGGCCGATATGAACATTGTGTCCCATAACGATCTTAACTAGACTGATATTACTGTCAGTATTTTAAGTGTAATTGTTAAACATTGTTATTTAAGACTTTGAGAACATACAAACTGATTAGATTCAACTTTGTCATTGTGCAGAGTACAGAGCCAATGAAATGCAGTAAGAAAGCCGCCGTTGTTGTGCCTGGAGGGCTCAAACCACCAACCGCAGGAGGCAGTTGTAGCACAGGAGGTGGTTTCTGTTAAAGGCATTATGGGATATCAGAATTTTCTTCTATACCATGACGCATGTCCAATTATACAACAGTTAGTTCCGACCACGCAAGCTGACCGGTTGAGAAGCGTTCGAACTGTGCTGTTATTTCGCCATAACATCACAGGTTTTTCCCAAATACTGTAGCACTCGTCTGAGACGCTGTTGCTAAGCAACGACTTTGATAGGAGATGCTCAAACTATTTGAACGTTTTTACTTCTTACTTTGCCACAAATAGAAAATGGATACTTTTAAGATCACATTTGACCGACAGCCGATTTGGTCAGACTCTGAAGATGAGACGACACTAAATTCCCAAACTGTCATCACCACTAAGCAGCTTTTCAGTCGGCAGCTGTGACAGAAAACCTAAACAACCTGGAATTAGTCAGAAATGAACTGAACACCATTCGCCAAACGTGTAGTCTGATCTTCAGAGTCTGACCAAATCGGACTGAGCCATAAAACTGCCGCAATAAAAAACAAAAAGGCTTGCTCAGTGGTGATGACAGTTTCGGGATTTAGTGTAAGGAGCTGGAGAACAAACTGCCGGCTGTGCAGTGAGTGAGCGGAGCTTGTTACTGTGACGTAGCAACAAGCTGAACTATAATTTGGCAGAAGGAACTGCTAACATTAAAACATTTAATGCCACATTCACGGCCCACTTACTTACTTTATTCATTTAACTGTTATATAAAAGCAATAGAACACTCTAGATCGTGTGTTATGGCAAATAACGTGATGTTATTTTGTGATAACACTCCCTCTCGTGTTCTATTGCTTAAGTGAAACATGGTATTTAATCATACAAGCACAGCAGCAACAAACACAATATAATACCAGAACATTTAGCTGAACAGTATAACTTTACCCTTGGCTTGATGCCATTAGTAATGTTATATAAATAACAGACTTTGGCCATTTTGGGAAAACTTTCAATTAACTAATTAATTTTATTATTATAGTGTCAAATGCATCTGAATGCTGGAGCGGCACGACGCGTTATTTTGTACAACCTGTAATGTGCATCAGTTCCAAATTCATTGTTAACATCGTTAACATATTCATATTAATGTTCTGAGTGGAAACAGAAGAGGGCAACTTGACCAATTTCCTTAACTTAGTTTCTTAGTTTTAGCAGTCGTGTCAAAGCAGTTACTAAATCAGCTTTTTAACACCTTAAGAACATCAACAAAATCAATTTTCTGACCAAAGCAGACGTGGAGAAACTCACCCACGCCTTTATTTCTAGCAGCATTGATTACTGTAATGGTCTCCTACCTGGCCTCCCAAAAAAAACAAATCAAACAGCTTCAGCTGATTCAGAATGCAGCTGTCAGAATCTCACTAGGAGTAAAAGAAGGAAACGCATCACCCCCCAATCTTAAATCCTTACACTCGCTACTAGTCTGTTACAGAATAGAGTTTAAGGTACTATTACAGGCCTATAAATCGCTCAGTGGTGTAGGACCAGCATATTTATCCGATCAGCTGCAGTGATATGAGCCGAGCAGAACTCTCAGATCATTAGGGACTGGTCAGTTAGTTCTGCCGAAGGTAGGAGAAGCAGAATTTAGCTACTATGCTGTTCTTAAATGGAACCAGTTGATAAAGAGCATTAGAAGAGCCCCAACACTGGACACTTTTAAATCCAGGCTGAAAACATTCCCGTATGAGCAGCTTTCAGCGCAGTTTAGAACATGGTTAGCGTTATCTTAATTTCTAATTTAATTTTTAATTTAATAATTTCTATTCTATTGTATTGTTTTAATCATGCTTTTAATTTCTATTCTTGTTTAGTTTTTTCTTTCTGTATTTGCTCATTTGTAAAGCACTTTGAATGACAGCAGGGTATGAAAGGTGCTATATTAATAAACTTGCCTTGCCTTACCTATATATACACATTGAAGGATAAATATATATGAATTAGGCTGTGAAAATATCATCATCATGGCTTTTGCATTTAATCGCATTTCCCCCCAAAACACTGCATTCAAGCCAAGAGGTAAATCTTCACAGTCTGCCAGCGGCGGCGTTAGTAGTGTGGAAATTCTCATAGCAGCCGTAAGTGAGGTGTGTGTGAATAAATGCACTGTTTATTTCTTCCTTTCGTCTCTTCCTGGCTACGGCACACACACACTTTCACTATCTGACTTTTCAATTAACACCTCTCAGCCAGCGCCCAGATGATAAGGCAAACCCAATTACACACAGCGCTGCAGATAGGGCCTAATCCGTTTACTGACTCACTCTCACACACACACACGCACACTCGTATAACTATCGTTACAGGGGTTCATCATCACTGGAGCTGAAAACTCCTATTACTCCACATAAACCGGCCAAAAATCAAACTCACAGTTTTCTCTCTTACTACAATTGTAGTCAACCAGTCAAGGCATGTTTGGTGTTCTTTAGTTTCACACTGGAGCCGCAAGGTTAATGTAGCTAACAAGTAAAGGGTGTTTATACCTCATCAATTAGCACTGTGTAAAGTGCACGCCTAAATCACCACATCTTTGCCTCAAACTGTGTCAAGTTGTTAAGTCATCTCAAATAAACTTATTTACGTGGTTTTTGGCACTGTATGGCATACTGTTATCTATAAATACGTACAAAAAAGTATAAAGTTTTTTGCCTCTAAAAGCTCCCTTACAGAAAAGTACTGCATAAAATGATGAATACGCTGCCCTGTTGACTGAACCACTGTTTTGCTATGGATTGAAGGCTATACTATTGAAGACTTTCACCTTAAAAGGGGCCATATCCTACATTTTCCTCGTATTTTTCCCCTGAGGTCCACTTATAAGACAATGTCATGGCTAGCCATGATTCATTTTTGCATGACCATTTTCTGAACTCAATTTATCCCTTAAAATGA
>NW_023496043.1:1405000-1457500 GCF_904425465.1 Colossoma macropomum
TGTGTGTGAGAACATTTTGTGAAGAATGGACCACCAGAAATGATTTAAAATCACACACAAAAGACTGTTCTTTCCCTCTCCTGGAAAGTTACAACTTCAGAGGTGTGACTGTATAAGTATATACACTCCCATTGTTGATGTAGGCATAGAAAAACATCACCAATAGAATGGGATGCCCTGAAGCTGCCACACACAAGCCTAACGTCTCCATGCCTAATGCTAAATGTCAGCTAGAGGGGTATAAAGCCCCCCAGCATTGGGCTGTGGAACAGTGGAACTGTGTTCTGAGGAGTGATGGAGCTCCATCCAGTATCTTTGGGATCAGCTGAAGTGATCCAGAACTAATCATCAACATCAGTACCTGACCTCACTAATGCTCTTGTGGTTGAATGCAATCAAATCCTCACAGCAAATGTTCCAGCATCTAGCATAAAGCCTTCTCAGAGGAGTAAAGACTGATACTGCACCAAAGATGGGAAAGGCTCTCTATTAATATCCTTGATTTCAAAAGAAACGTTGGATAAACAAGTGTCTTCAAACTTTTGGAGTCTGTCAGTACTTGGAGGTTTTCACAGCAGATGTATTTTAAGAGAACCACTTGATGCTGCAGTTATACCTTTAGGTATACATATATTCCAGAGTACACTTTGAGTCAATAGAGGTTTTTGCATTATATATCTAAGCTGTATGATTTGTTTGCTTGTGTTACCCACTTCTTTCTGTTTGGTCAAACACTTACAACTCCGCCTTCTCCGCCAAAGCAAGGAGCCGCCCCTCGTCAAACTGGACCACACCTCCCACCTGAAGTAACTCCAACAGCACCTGTTACAACAAACCCCTCCATCAGAAAGTCACATGGCCGCATTCAAGGAATTACAGAGCATGTGCAACTATGTACGATCATTTCTTTGAAGGAATGTTTTGCTAAAAAATCTGCCAAATGTACATAATTTTCTTGCTTATCACAAATGGAGTGAATCAGTTTAGACATGTCAGGTGTCTGAAGTTTGCTTCGGTTTGTCACTGTAGCTACGAGGATAATGCAGCTAACAAGCAATGGACGTTTACAGCCACCAGTTAGCAATGCCTGAATCATCATAAACTTGACTCAAACTGTGTCGAGTCGGTCAGTAATCTCAGACAGGTTTCTGACCCTGCATGACATACGGCTACCTATAAATGTAACTGAGGCTTCAATATTGGCACAATTACTGTTTTTAGCAAAACTATGTATTTTTGTTCACTTTTTTTAAAACAACTGCATGAGGGAAATTATGTAAATTTGATTTTTCGCTGAACTACTGCTTTAAAAGGGCACAGTAGAACAGTCTACAGGTTTAAGAGAGAGTGGCTGTGGGATTTAGTGCACTTTGAAAATTGAACATAATAGGAAAAACTGATATTGTCTAGCTTTGTTTTGACTTCTGAGCCTGAAATTTTACCTGTTGTCTCTCTGTGTGTCGGCAATCATCATCTGGACTGCAGAGGAACTCCAAGACCTGCAAACAAGCAAGCAACCATCTCAATCAAAAATACAAAACAAACTTCTCTCACACAAAATTAGGCTAGTTTGTAGGGCTGTGATGGTGCCAAATTCTCAAAAGCGCAAAATTTGGGTGCCATACCACAGTATTATGATATACAGGTTAAGACTGTATATGGTACATATACATATCAACATGAAAGGATTCATGAAATATGAAATGATTTTCCACACTTTGGGGAAAAAAAAAAAGTTTGACATAGCGTTAAAGTTTCAAATTGCACCATTTACTCCATTTAGTCCAATTATGGACATTAAGCTGCAAGAACAGCTTGTTTTGGATTCACTGTTTTTATGATGTCACAAAACCCAACATATTTCTGCCCCATTCAGCCTAGAGCAGTGTAACAAACAGCCTGTTTAATTCTAAATATAAATATAGGCTGAAAAATGGCCATGTAAAAATGAAACCACACAAATGTCAAAAGTGGACCTCAGGAAAAATAAAGAATAAAATACAAGAAAAATATACAACATGGGCCTTAAATATGATGAAACACTATGAAATAGGGTCACAGACCAACTCCACAGCATCACAGAACAATAACCAGCTTCTGGATAGCATAATTAGGCTGGAATACCTACAAAACTTCATTATTAAACCAAAATAAGTCTGTCATTACTTTGGATTAAGTGAACTTAGTTCAACACTTGCTAGTCTTTTGCATGCTCTGTATCATTACTGATACATACCAAGAAACATAAAATATCAACAGCACTCAAAGCATAAAACTGTGCTTTACGTCTGTGACTGCTGCTGCACTGCTTTTTGCATTTCACTGGGATAAAAAGGTGCAATGATTAATGCAGGGCCATATTGCACACTGGCATGGCAACCACTAGACCACTCTGCACAGAACTGTGCTGCTGTAATATATTTCATTCATGTGGAAATGATGCACACATTCGAACCAAGTACATTTAAATACACTTTATCAGTGCTTTCATTTTGACAGGCTGGAGGTAGTTTTGTCTTTAATTTTGTAGCCTTTTTTGGACACTTTGTGTTTGCAGGTTTAATTTATAGCATTAATTTCCAGTTTTAGTTTATGACTGTTGTTTATAGCTTTAACCCCTTAAATGGCCAGGGCCTACCAGCAGGCCCAAAGTTTTATTACTCACTTCTATAACCTAAGAATAGCTTAGGGAGTTAGCACTGAGGTCCCTGTAGTTACTGAATAATAAGCCTAGGATGTAATAAGCCTGAGATTTTGAAAGGTTAATGTATAACTTTCCGTTACATTTAGGGATGCATTGATATCGATTCTGGTATTGGGTATCGGGCCGATACTGTGTCTCATTTACTCGTACTCATAAAAATTCTCCGACACCAGTAAGCCGAGTGTACACTGCCACACTAATGAGTGCCACTGACTCCGTGACAGTTGGGACACAAAGCAGTCGGTCACTTTAAACATTCTGTCTTGGGAGATTCTTGACAGGAATACACTGTGTGATTTTAAACCATTTCAAACACACACAAACATGATCACAACCGCTTCCCCAGTACAGGTGGAGACACGCAAGTCAACTAAACGAAGACCAAAACGTTGCCACCTGCTACTAAAGCCCTCTATGTTTTACTCTGTTAGACTGAATAGAATATCCAGGTATAAACGTTAATAATGGTAAAATATGCTTTAGAGAGACTGTACTGTCCAACTACCACCTGGCTTTTAACTTCAGTGCACAATGTTAAACTCAGCCAGTTTGCTCTGTACTCTGTGCGCAGCGTGTTATTTTAAATGAAACAGCTTTATTGACAGAGCCGTCTGTAGAGGCTGCGTTTCACATACAAATCTGTACACGATGGTCTATTCAAACGTACAACATGAGTCACCAAAGAACAAGATTTCTAAAACCAAACTGTGTGTGTTTGCTTTAGAGAACATTCAGCTACGGCTTAACTTAAAAACTTGAAACGTGAGCTCATCGGATGCTCTAGTCTTGGATGCCATTCCTGCTGTCGCTGTGCTACAGAGACTGTTGTTGACAGATAAGGAGCAAAACTATGACTTATACTTCATTTACAGCTGTTCAGAGCGCTTTTCTGCCCTGCTCTTCTCCACTGTAGAGCTACTCAATCCAAGGTAACTAATGTAGCGTAACTAGCTAATGCACATCATTTAAAATCTGCTGGATTTCAATGACTTAATTTTTAAGGTACACTGCACTCATTTACACTAACAACTACTTAATTCTCAGTAGGTTATTCAGTATGGTATCAGACTTGGAATCAGCGAATACTACAAATATGTACTCATACTTAGTCTGAGAAAAAATGGTTATATATTAGTTATATTTGGTTAATCTAAAGCTTTCAGTTTTTAGCCTTTAGTTGGTAGCTTCAGTTAGAAGCTTTTTGTTTGAAGCATTTGGTTTGTAGCTTTAGTCTTTAGTATTAGTTTGTAGCTTATAGTTTTTAGACTGCAGCTTCTTGTTTGCAGCTTTTAGCTGACAGTGTTTTGCTGCTAGCCTTTGGTAGGTTTAAGTTTGTAGCTTTACTTCATAACTTTAGTTGGTTTTAGTGTATGACTTCTAGTTGATACCATTTAATTTGAAGCTTTTAGTTTGTAGCTTTCAGTTTATGACATTAATCAGCAACTTTTGGTTTGGAGCTTTCAGTTTATATCATTAGTTTGTTGCTTATGGTTTTGTTGCCATTAGTTTCTACATTTGAGTTTGTAGCATTAGTTTGTAGTTTGTAACTTTCAGTTTGCAGCTGTCAGTTTACAGCATTAAATGGTAGTTTTTCGCTTGTAGCTTTCAGTTTACAGCATTAATTTGTAGCTTATAGTTTTGTTGCTTTAAAGTTGTAGATTTGAGTTTGTAGCATAGTTTAGTTTATAGTTTGTGGCTTTCAGTTTATGGCATTAATTTGGGGCTACAAATTTGTAGCTTTGAGTTTGTAGCTTACAGTTTGTGGCTTTCAGTTTACGGAATTGATTTGTAGCTTAAAGCTTGCGGATTTCAGTTTGTAGCGTTACATTTCTAGCATTAGTTTGTGGCTTTCAGTTTGTGGCATTAATTGGTAGCTTTTGGCTTTGTAGCTTTCAGTTTACGGCATTAGTTTTAGCTTATAGATGTGTTGCTTTTAGTTTGTAGATTTTGGTTTGTAGCATTAGTTTGTAGCTTTTAGTTCATGGCATTAAGTTGTAGCGAATAGTTTGTATGCCCTACACTGTACTTCTCAGATGAAACTTAAGACTTTTCTTACAAATAAATAAATCAATAAATAAAAATAACACAAATATGCTTTAATGGTGGTGATGTGCCTAACATCATGACTGGCATGTAGTCATCACTGTATTGTGACTATTGCTGCAGCCTTAACAGTTTGAAAAGTGGAAAAAAACAGTTTTTAAACTAGTCACACTGCTCAATATTGTGTCTGAGCAATTATAAGTGCACTCTTAGAGAGATGGTTCTTCAAGGGTTCTTTAGTAAATACAGGCTATTTAGAACCATGAAGACTCAAAGAACCATCTGCATGCTTGAAGGGTTCTTTGCATCATGAAACTGGTTCTTCAGACTGGTGGAGAATGTGTTGTATTTGGTTTTATATATAACCTTTTTGTAAATGGTTCTGTATAGCACCAAAAAGGGTGCCTATATTGTTACAAGCTTGACAAAAAACAGAAGAACCCTTTTTGGTGCTATACAACACTTCCACCATCAATCTGAAGAACGATTTCACGATGCAAAGAACGCTTTAGGCATGCAAATGGTTCTTTGAGTCTTCATGGTTCTATAAAGAACCACTGTCTTACCTAAAGAACCCTTGTAGAACCATCTTTTTCAACAGTGTGCCTTAAGGCCAAGTAAAACCAACAACAAATGACAACAACAAAGTGCAAACAACGTCAACAGATTTACAACTGTTTTCACCTGGAGGCCTAATTTTTAAACACCTCTCAGCTTGTAGCGCAATCTCTTCATTTTCTGCCTCTGAGCGCTGCCTCACACTTTTAATTCAACAGAGTTATTTTTACAGGAGCTGCTAATTGTCTTCATGTTGTCAGCACATTAACACTTTCCACAGCCACCTCACACTGTTTCTGTTAACCCCCAACATGCCATGGCTGCAGCCTGCAAACGGGGGTGAGGGAAGGGCAGGGTGAGAAAATGGGCAGAGACATAGAGAAAAAGAGAGAAAGTCACCTGATCGAACAGCTTCCTGTTGACGAAAAGGGTATTGTCAGGTTTGGCCAGCTGGCGGGCGAGGAAGGTGAACAAGCAGCCCACCTGAGACGGGGTGAAGTCCGAGTTATCCACCATCACCTAAGGAACACACAAACACAGTAGGTTTAAAAGAGAGAAAATTAAAAATAACAATTACTACTCACTATTACATCAAAATGTATAATATATTGTTGTTAATTACAGACTTTGCTGTTAACTGTCAGCATTCATGACCATATTTACTGAAAATAAGTGAAGTACACTTTTTAGCACTTTGTGTAAACAAGAGTAAACAGTTTAAGTTTTAACTCTTTGGCTTGTGGTCCCGTTGCGTTGAAGTTTTATACAGTATGAATGCACTGCCTGCTTGGCATTACTGAATAACTGACCACTTCATTCTTAATAGCTGCTTAATCAACCTTAAACTTGGCTGCCAACAGGCTGAGACCGAAATGGATCCGCATTTGTGTTTTAGGGCACGATTACATAGTAATAGAGTAGTAGATAAGAGTCTGAGTGCCCCTGGTCAAATTCTATTTGGATGGATACATACATACATACATACATACATACATACATACATACTTATAGGCATTTTATTTCCATGTGTGAATTACAGAAAGAAAAATGTGAAAACAGAATCCACAGGGCCCTACAATTACTAAATAATGAACTAGAGAGAGAGAAAGAGAGGGAAGGAGATAAAAAAGGAGAGGAGAGAAGAGACTAGTTGAATGGTGCTAAGTGATTGAGCGACGAGGGCTGAGCTGTAATAACAGAGTTTGATGAGTCTGGAGGCTTTTTAAACAGGTGCTGAGTCGGACTCAATGAGCTCCTTCACTGATGAAGTGATTACATTTAGCTGATTACCATCGAGAGAGAGAGAGAGAGAGAGAGAGAGAGAGAGAGAGAGAGAGAGAGAGAGAGAGAGAGAGAGAGAGAGAGAGGTGTGCTCTATAGCCATTAGCACTTAAACAGACACAAGAAAAATTTGTGCCTGTTTGAGCAAAAGTGAGAGTGTGAAAAAGGGGTGTAATGTTGTAAAAGAGAGAGAGACAGAGAGAGAAGGAAAGTGTCTACCTTCAGTAAAATATCCACAATCCTCTGCTGGTACTCTAGAGCCTGTTTGTCATTCTTAAAGTCTTCAAACGTCTGGAAAGAGACAAAGCGATTAAGCACTGAGAATTAGCCTGGAGCTCAGCTTCACTTCATGAAAAAGACAAAACCTTCATCATGAAAAGCAAACCCAAAAGGCCCACACTCTACATTTATCCACTGAAGTACACTTATAACGTGTGTGATGTTCTAAAAACAGAGATAAGTCTGATAAAAGTCATATGCAAAAGCTTGAACACCCTGGTGTTACATGTTCTGTTGGTGTGAAGGTGAAGTGAAAATAAGTTGACACATCCTCTACAGAGAACACACTTAAATATGACCATTTTTCTACAAATTGAGAGCACAATTTTTCCCTATTTGCTATTTATTAACACATAATAGAATAAAAACATAATAGTGCAACAAATGTGCCATAACTTTTCCACAGGCCACATTTCAGGTTTTTTATCCCCCCAACATGTTAAATTCAGCAAACAAACAGTAACTGTGTGTTAAAATGTACAAAAGTGTGTTTATTATAACTTATTTTCACTTCAAAATCTGCAAAACATCATTTGACCAGGGCACCCAAACTTTTGCATACTACTGTATAAGACCATTTGCTAACCCCTCTTTAAACAGGCTGTTTGCCTTTAAGCCTGAGACACTACTGATTAAAAGTTTGGAATCACTATTAAAAGTTGTTTTGAACAAGAAAAAAAATTGGTTGCAAAAAATGTCTAAAATGGTTCTAATCTGCTATTCCTGTGCAACTTCACAGCCTTTAAATAATTAGCAGAACACTAAGTAAAAAAGAAAACATTTTAGATGTGTCCAGAAGAATAAACAGAGCTGTAGATAGCTGTAGACTCTAAAATGACCAAGAAAGCTGCAGAACATTAAGAATTAAGTTACTAAAATTACATCCGTAATGCCTTATTTCTCCATTGTGGTGATAAAATATCGATGCTGAAATTCTGACAAAAATGACTGTAAACAGATAATTACAGTGTATGATCTACCATATAATACATCTTTGTTGATCCCAAAGTAGTCATGATATCCCAAAAGAGTCAAGATACCTTTTACCCACCTGTCTTGTTTATAATATTAAAATCTACATTATATAAAGTTATTATTGTGTAGAAAATCACAAAAATATTAAAATATGACAAATGATTCCGAACTTTTAACAGTAGTGTATATGTAAATATATATGTTCTGGTTGTCTGGCATTGCGCCTCATTCAAAAGATAATCTGGGCTGAAATGTACAGGTCACACAGTAAAGCTTGGACTAAAAGAGTCAGGGAGGTCATCGATTTGTGGATCCTTTAAAAGGCTGTAATGATTCACTTGCTTCCTGATAGACCTGAACAGCACAATGTTTAATCATCTAATGCACCACTCCAAAAGCTCCAACAACACTCTGTATTACATCAATGTGAATGGTTAGTTGAAAGTGCAGCCATATGTAAATGGGTTCGTGGTTGTGACATCACAACCATGATGGATTAAAAAACAGGCTGTTTTTGTAGCTTAGTGTCCATTTTTAACACGATGTTTACATATTACATGTAAACGTAGGGTAACAGCGCTGTCCTCCATGCAGCAGGCTGGGGTTTGATTCTCCACCCAGGCAAGCACACCACAGCACACCAATAAGGGTCCTTGGTCATAACTCCTAACACTGCACTGTCATACATCTGCAACATGATATAACTGGATAAGCTGCCAAATACATAAATACACTTCAAGTTATGGGCCTTTTAAACACAAGGTTGATCAACTGAATAATGAAGTGCTCGACTGATGCCCACCAGAGCCAAGACGTTGAGGAATTCACGTGTGTCGAAGTGCAGCAGTGTCCGGATGTACGGATACACCTCCTCCTCCTGAGTGGCCTCCACTGAATGCAAGCGAATCAGGAACTCAAACACCTACACACATGCAAACACACACACGTTCAGTAACAGACACAACATTTGGTACATCTGTAACTCCAGTCACTCACACGGTTCACAAAGAACACATTGGGGGTCAAAAGCCTCAACAAAATACATTCTCATTTCAACCCCTCTGCAATGAAATGCATGTGTGGTTGCCACGGAGACCAGGTAGAGCCCGGGTCTAGCAGCTGCACGTGTGAGAGAGTGTGGGGCATGTAAAAGAGAGACAGGTGTGAGCGTTATCTGCTGTTTAGAGACACAAAGGGTCCTAATGAGTGCTCTGATGAAGCTACTGTAGATTACAGCCAGGAAACAGAAGGACAAGCATGTGTGCAGGTTAGAGAGAGAGAGAGAGAGAGAGAGAGAGAGAGAGAGAGAGAGAGAGAGAGAGAGAGAGAGAGAGAGAGAAACAAGACTGCAGAGGTTGGTTATTATATTATCCTGATCGCCCACATGACAATCGCCCTGACAGGCATTTGTGTTTAGTTAATATTTCACTTTTAATCTTACTGAATCCACTTACGATGTTTGTAAGCCATTCTTCATTTCACATGACCATTTTCCAACCTGTCTTTTTCTCTTACGATTAAACAGGCTGTTTCTGTTACTGTGATTTTAAGACTGATACGGGATAAATGATCTCTCACTGACTGCCAGGCGGAAACACTCCTCACAACTAACATTAATAGGGGGGCTAAACTGCTTTTTGTGATAGAAATTCAAAACATGCTGTGTTTGTAAGTTATTTATCATATATGGACTGTGAACAAAATGTTTTGAAGCTTCAAGTGTTTACATACGACATCAAACCATTTTGCACAAAGCAAGGAAAATTTGTTTTCCATGATCTGGGCCCTTTAATGTTATTACAGCAGTGTTTTTATTTTGCCACTTTAAACTGTAAATACAAATGTCTCAGTTGTGCTTTTTTCTGTTGTGCCTGAGAGGAGCCTTTGTAACTGTGAGCATGTTTGTGTGTGCATAAGCGTGGAGGTTTAATAGATATTTTTTAATAATGCTTAAAAAATCTGAATAACAATTCTGTCTGAAATGCCAAAAATGACCTCAAAGTCTTTGACAAAACTACATTGAACAGTTGAACAGTACACTGGACAAACACATAATACAGAAACAAAAACAAATCTATACTGCAGCAACCACTTTAGTCCTGTATTGAATTTACCAGCAGGAGCTCTGCCTCCCACCCAGAAATCTAATAGAACCTCACGGAATTCCCAAAGCATCCCCACAGAACTCCCACAGTATTCCCACTGAATTCCCACAAATCCCAACAGTATACTCATAGAATCCCCACAGTATACCCACAGATTTCCCTCAGTACTCCCACTGTACACCCATTGAGTTCTCAAACTATCCCCAGCGAATTCTCCCACAGCATCCCCACAGAACATCCACAGTATTCACACTGAATTCTCAAAGCATACCTACAGAATTCCCATAGTATACCCTCTGAATTCCCAGATAATCACCAGAGAATTTCCCCACAGTTTCCTGACAGAATTTCAAGTGAATATCCCCAGAATTCACAGAGTAAGCACACAGAGTTCTCCCTGTATACCTACAAAATTTCCTCAGTATTCTCACATAATTCTCATAGCATATTCAGGGAATTCACACAGTATGCATACAGAATTCCCAGATTTCCCACAGAACCCCCAGAGTTATTAAAGAACACAGATCAAACTCCTTCAGAATTCCCATAAAAGTCACAGAATAGCCATATATCATTCCCATAGTTTTTCCATGCCATGCTTTTCACTCGAGTGCTTTTAAGCGTAAACACTGTGTGTGTGTGTGTGTGTGTGTGTGTGTGTGTGTGTGTGTCTGGGTCTTCTGCAGGTTTCTGGGCTTCAGACTGAATCTGTTTAACAGGCGTTTGTGGAGATACAACACAGAGGAACTCCCTCCCCATAGACCTCCAACTGAGAGCAAGGCAAAGAGAATATTAAACACACACACACGCGCGCGCGCGCACGCACGCACGCACTGCACGCACGTATGCACACCTCTCTCTTTGTCAACAGTGTGGACCCTCCACTGTTCTCCCTCCACACAGCACAGCAATCGTGCTGATTCACACTCTGTTCATGTTTCTCAAATTAGTTACAGCAATGACGGACCCACACAGACAAACACAAACACACACACACAGTGTGTGCAGTGGAGCGTTAATGTGAGGGACAGAGAGTGAAGTGCTTCCAAAACAGGTTGTGTACGTTCCATGTGTGTAATCTGTGCATAATTACGTTTTATGTTATATTTTTACAAACACACGTTTTACACACACACACACACACCTGGTTTTTGACTTGAGGTACCAGGTCTTCTGGAATGTCCCCTAAAGGATAGGCACGTCCAGCCAGACAACAACTAACAGAGAGAAAAAAAACAGCATAAATATGATGTGTTTATGACAGTTATGGCTGCACCGTATAAACTGAACTCTAGTATCGTGATTATATCACTGCATATTGTAATATTGTAAAAAGTTAATGTAACAAGATTTTATCCCAAGTAATTTTGAACCATTTCTATTGGTGCCCTCTTCATGAAACCTTTAGACCAGACAAAGGGCAGCTGCCACTTTCACATTATATATATTTAAAACACCAACTACAGTTTTATTCCAGCATCAACAAGATGAAAACTGCATTGGTGAATGTGTGTAATTATAATGCGAGATGGTTAAAAATAGACCAAAATATTCCAATTTTCTTGGACGAGGATGCCCTGATTTACCAAACACTTGTGCAAAGACTTATCCTGAACTGTGATTGGTCAGGATGCTCGCAGCAAACTGTGATTGGTTAGGGGCTCACTCGCATATGGTAGCCCTAGGTTGTGAGTTCTTACCTAATGTAGACAAGTAGCTTATTTCCCATGACGACCTGTTCATCTGTGGAAAGACAACAACACAGCAATCATCATCTTGGCCATTCATCTTTTTTTATATGCAGTCTTATTTCACAGAAAAACTAAATAGTTTCCGCTCTGATTAACGTTTACAACACTGTATAACAGGAATGTAAGACTAGAATCGGCCAAGACTGGGATCAGCAGATTTTTTTCTCCAAACGTGATCCGCAGTCGGCCAATTTACTGATTTTGACCAATGTCTGCTGCAGTTTTATGAGGTGAATAACTATTCAGGTAAGTGCACTCTCGCTGTATTGTTGCTGTGCTGCTGCTACACCTGCACCAAAATGCTGTAGTGTAGTTCTGAATGACCCACTGTGTCAAAAAGCGCTGCCTCTTACTTTTGATTTCTTTGATTCATTAATTTTAGTCTACACACACTCTGTAGGTAAAAGTGGCCCAAATACAATCTTTTTCTTCACGTGTGACGTAAATGTCAGATTTTTGTGCGACAGCGTGAACTGCAAAAAACACACTGAATCTGATATTGTCAATTCAGATCTGTTGTTCTGTTGGGCCCATCACAATTATTACTTAATCTCCTGATCACAATTATTTAAGATAATAGCAATTATTTCAGCTGACCACAATTACTTTGTACAGCTATTTTCCATATCATATCACAGACAGAATATCAGGCGTCTTCAGCAGGTCAGTTAAAACAAAATTTAAAAAAAGGGGAAAACAACAGATACGAGCTATATGCCTTACAGAAACAAGTTCTGACTTTTAGCAGGGTACTATTTAAGGAAATGTTTGTTTTTATTTGTTTGTTAGCTAAGTAGCTAACACTAATTTTTGCAGATATGCTTGCAGAGTAAGTGTTGTTCGCTCAGATTTTCAAGAAAAACACAAAATCTTTGGCTGACCGTAGACATGATTCTGTCTAACAGCAGAAATCTGTGATTGTTAGCTACAAAGTTAAGGAAGGAAAACATCTAAATCAGCCAACTTAGTTACTTCAGTAGCATAAAATGAGCCAATTAAGTAGTTACTCACAATTATTTACATGACAATCAATCGTTAGTTATACTTTTATGATCGTTACAGGCCTAACTCTGAGACGTATCTAATACATGATTACAGAATTTTCTTCCTTATTTTGCATGTGCAGGAACAATTCCTAAAAGCTACGTCATCAAAATGCCTGTTACAATGGCTGTGCATCTTCTTTCGCTTTGGAGGATGTGGAGGATTTGGTGTAAACAAATAAGCATGGTGCTTTCTAACACGAGAACCAAACTACCAGCTATTCAAAATCAGGTTTGCTTCAAGAACGTTTAAGAAAAAAAAGCGAGAGAAGTCAAAAGAGCTTCAAGTGTCTTCATGCAGTGTCCATTTTGCCACTTTGGGCTACTGACACCTGCAGTCTGAACACAGCCTTGGTTTAAGAATTGAAAATGCCAGTTTTGCCCATTTAAAAGCAAATAATATTATTCATATTTGTGTGGCTAATGGCTGCTAGTGTCGTGCTGTGTTGGCACTTGTGACATCACAAAAACAATACATTCAAAAGCAGACTCTCTTATGCTTCTGGATATATGGACTGAGGAGCGGACTGTGTGTTTTGAAGCTTTAATATGAAAAACACCATGATATGAATTTAATATCACCAAGCGCTAGTGCAGAGGATCATGGGAGATGTAGTCTAGCTGTACCTGTGAGAGGCTTTCCTTCATGCAGAGGAGGACCAATCACCTGAAAGAGTTTCTGTAACCAGGAAAATCAGAGAAAGAAAAATGACTCTGTTCGACCATGGAAAATCAGCACAATCCACAATCAGTGCGGGTGTGTGTACTCAAACGTACACACACACACACACACACACACACACACACACACACACACACACACCCCTATCTATGATGCCACATAAAGTTCTGCAACAAACCCTCTTAAGGATACAACCTAAACACTGGGCAGACCAAATTTACTACCTCACCTGCATCAAAGTCCTTGCAGGGAGACATCTGTGTGTGTGTGTGTGTGACATTTTGGCCTAGACACAAATTACTCTCCTACATCAATTCTCTTTCATCTAGAGGTTCAGAGGATCTCACCAAACCACAGCGCTTTCATCTTCCTCATGGGCTAATAGCGGATTCATCATGCACATGCGCGCACACACACACACACACACACACAGTTAAAGGGAAACTCCACCGATTTTCCTACAATTCTGCACAGTTCATTTATTGAGATGTGATCATAATCATTCAGTGGTTTGATGTGAGACGGTGCACTGTAAAGAAAATAGATTTCTTTACAGTGGTGATGATAGGAACCAGGAGTTCTGATGCCTATGTGATAGTCATTTAATTTACTATCCAATACCACCAGTGAACCTACACTGCACCTGTGCAACACAGCGCTAATTTTAACTGTGGTGCATGGGAGGGGGCAGTTAGCCAGTCCAGTGTAGGCGGGAGCGGGACAACACATACTTTTAGAGAAATCCTGCAAATTAATGAAGAGCCTAAATAGGTAACACTTTCTTTGATTGTCACGTTTGTAAGCATCTACAAACACATAACATGTTATAATGCATTCATAAGGCATTATAAACATGGTTATAAATATTTATAAAAATGAATTACACTTTATAGCCATGTTTATTATACATTATGAATTGTTAATATATTGCATTATAAGTAGTGTTAATAACATGTTATACTGTCAGTGCCAAAGAAGTCAGTCCCAGCTTGGAGAGCACAAAGACAAATACAAAGTTTATTTACGTCCTGGGATGTCCAATATTTTATTTCTCAGCGCTGGTGCTGTTAGGGCTGCATCTGTCCTGTGCAGACCTCTACTACATGTGTCTGAGTTTTTATAAGTAATGTTGATGATGGTAAATGTCACATGTTCTGGAGGAGCTCCCACATTTGTCACCAGCACTGTGACATCATCATTCAGACAGTCTATTATCATTACAAAATGTGGTCTCATTTTATTTGGAGAGTCCCCTATAGATCTACAGGTGTTAAAATTGGTAAACTATCTGTGAAACTCAGTTGATTCTGGGTTTTGGGTTGAGGTTAGCTTTAGAGCCAGGAATAGAGTTAAAGACAATTATGCTCAATTTAGTAGGTATTAAGTTGAATGTAACTTGAAAGTAAATTAAGTATCTACAAAGCATCTAAAGTGCACTATCCAAATTAAGCTTAGCCCAAAATGTTCTTTAGAACTTATTTACTTCAGAAAACAGAGTGGGGATACAACTAGTGTGGTCAAGATGGGCCCAAACAACTATAAAAACCACGGCATAACCCCAGAACAAAGCTGCCAAAAAGGGGGACAGAACAAAAACCTGCCTGCGGCTCTGTGAGAGAAAGAAAAGTTCAACCACCGTGAGCCACTCAGCAGGTGCAAATAATGGTTATTTAATAATAGCTTTCAGTGAGGGAGCTTTTAGAGGCACTGAACTCTTCAGACGTCCGGTTCCTAAAACCACCACTGTGAACACTTCTGACTCTTAGGTTTATCCAGAACTTTTCACATCAAACCACCTTGAATAACTATTTACATAATTACATCACCAATTAATTATTATGGAATTCCCCATTACAGCCAGTCGCTTTTCCACACAGCTAAAATATCCCAAACATTTGTTTTAAATGAATGTTTAAACTATTATTTATATATTAGGAGATCTGAGCTGTTCTTAAAACAGAAAAACCTCTACTTGTTGTGCATATCATGTGTGTGCTGTGTGTGCGATACCTCCATGGGGCTGATGTAGTCGTTCATGCCACTGTTGAAGACATAGATCATGGCATCATAGAGCTGGTTATCCCAACACATCTGGACCACCTGCCAACACACAATATTGCCCACAATCCATAAAACACATTACCATGTAAAACAAGGCATGATGGACAATGTAGTTTTTATTGCAAGTGAATAATGATGTTCTCACACTGCCTCTGTGTTTTAGGTTTTATAAATGAAGGGCCTTGAGTAGTGAATTGGGAAAGAACAGCAACGGACAATCAGCATCCTGAAGTTTCTAATGGCAACAGATTTCTTTGTGTTTCATAGACCTGCATTAAATTTTTCTTGCATTGTATTTCTCCCCCCCTGAGGTCCACTTGCTGTGGGTTATGGACGTCACGTTCATGTATTATAACCGTCACAGTTTTTATATGATAATTTTCCAACCTTTCCTTTAGAACTCCAGCCTCTTTCATCTTAGAGTTAAACAGGCTTTTATATGTGTTACTGTGCCTTTAAAAGTTGTTAGTCATCCATTTATTACATCCTCTACAGGAAACAAATTTTAGTGCATAATTTCCATAATATTAAAAAAAAATAAAACATAAAATAGGAAATGTGCCATAACTTTTGCGCAGGCTACATTTTATGTGCCATTATTTTTTCCAACATGTTAAACATTTAACAAAATTTAGAAGTGTGCAGTGTGGAGAAGTGTGTTTTCTGTAGAGGATGTGTGAAAATATTTTTACATAGAAAATTAACAAACATTATGTCATTTCGTCATTGGACCACGGGCGCCCAAACTTCTGCGTATGACTGTAAGGACTGGGTGTTGAATGGTACACTTACAAACTCAAATACAGCCCTTAATGATTTTTCTAACCAAATTCTTGATTACAATTTATCTGCAATTACTTTCTATAAATTAAGCTCCAGTGCCTGGTTTGCACAACAGTGGTGAAGTTTAAATGTCTTAATTTCATGCACTGTCATTCCAGTGTGCAGGAGCTGTAGCTTGCTTGTAGCTTGTATGTAACATTTTTCATATTTTGACTGCTAAACGATTTTGCCATTCAACACCCTGGGGGGAAACCACACACTCACGCACGCACACACACACCTGCTGTATATCCAGGTTAGTGATGTCCATGTGCACCAGGCAGCCCTCCACACTCTCCATCATGCCGTTCTCCTGGAAGTAACTAAGAAGGTCCCGCATGACTGGAGCAGTCAGGCAGCCAATCCGCTCACTCAGAATGTACGGCTCTAAACTCTCTAGAAACACACCCTTAGCCACCGAGTTCTCCGCCAGCCTCGAGTAGATCTGGTTAAACAGCAGGTCCCTGAATAAAAGAAACATAAAACACAGAACATAGAATATAAACGAAACAAAATAAAATAAAATAAAACAAAACATGAAACACAACCTGGAGCACACAACTTTACACAACTAAATTCCATAAACTGGAATGTAGAAGCTGAAACATAGAACTTGGAACACAGAACCTATAGATCCTGGAATACAAAACCTGGTATATAGAACCTGGAACAGAATTTGGAGCACAGAACCTGGAACACAGAACTATAGAAATAGGGACACAGAATTGTAGACGCAGACCTTATAGAAACTGGAACATGGAACCTGGAGTATATAATTTGGAACACAAGACTTATAGTTCCTGAAAATTACTGAATTATAGAAATGTGGCATACAGAATTTACAAAAACTGGAACACAGGACCTGGTATATAGAACTTAGAACTTATGAACCTAGACCACAGAATTCTCATAGGAACTAGAACACCTGGAAGATAGAACTTGGAACACAGCACTTATAGAACCTGGAACATCGAACCTGGAATACAGAACTTGGAGCACAGAACCTATAAAAACCGAAACACAGAACCTGGAACATTCTCTCACATTTTAAAACATTCCCCCAAAGGAACATGCCTGCTCCAGTTTGGAATGACTGTGGATCCAGACAACACAATCATGTATTGTGTATGCTACTTACACTTGTGTATGCATAACAGCATTAAAATATAACAAAAAAAACAATTATATAACCAACATTACGCAACAAACAGTGCATCCGCAGACTGTGTGGACCCTTCTGAGGGCTGCAGCTCCTTATGCAGTCTTGTGCATTATAAAAGAGAGAAACTGGTCTCAGATCAACATGAAATGGAGACTTCCCACACGCCTAGGAGGCTGCAGCAGAGCTCCCTGCTTGTTTACGCTCTGAATAAACTGTGAAACTAATGCTACAGTACTATTTTGCATGTAAGTGGGTTTGAGAAGTCTTTGATTGCTGTAGTGTTCTTCACTGTTTCACAGCCTACAAGTCTCAGTTATTTTTGTTGTTTTGCTCTACACTTGATTTACATTACATCATTGGAAGGAGTCAGAAATCACAGTTCATTTTCCTTTTTGACTGTCCAGCATTTTGAAGCATCTGACAGCCAAATCAAACACACTATAAAATGATAATTTAAAAAGGTCAGACCAAAAAACAAAACATTAGTCATATTATGCAAATACTAAAAACAGTGATTTTACTTTAGTACTAAGTAGCAGAGCAGATCAGATCATAAGGGGAAAAAACTACCAGTGACTTCTAATGGTTAAAGAAAGGAGTACTTACATGCTACTGCAGCACAACCTGATCCAAGTCCAAACCCTGATCAGTGTAGCATCTTAACTGCTGATATCACACAAACTGTTCTGTACAACATGCAACACCTTAATGTCTCTGCTAAACATTCATCAATTCATAAAGATGAGAAATATTCTACACTACTTTATCTACAATTTTAACACACTTTTTTTTTTTGCAATTTAAAACAGACTGCAAGTTTTTTTTTTTGCAATTTAAAAAACACAGACTGCATTTTTTACACTGTAAACACAGACCGTATATACCACACACAGACAAATTACATACTCTACAAGGTAAACACACAATGTATATTTTGCAACGTAAACACAGGCTGCATTTTCATCAATTTAAACGATCACTAGATATTCTGCAATGCAACTGCAGATTGCATATTCTGTAATATAAATGCAGATGAATACTGTAATATGAAAATGCACACGGTGCATTCTACAATGTAAACATGATGTATATTCTAAAATGCCAATACAGAATATATTCAGCCATCTAAATGCACACTATATATTCTACGGTTCAAATACACACGACATGTTCTGCAATGTAAACACAGTGCATCAGTGCTGTCGGAACAAAATTAATACATCTCCATTTATGTTGCTTCAGTTTTTCACAATTTGAAAACGCCTGCTGCTCTTTACATTGCGTGCAAAACTCATGATGAATGGATCAAAAGAAATGATCCAACATTGCCTGGAAAAAAAGTCTAGTTGTACTGACTTACATTAAAAGTTAAGTATGTATTTTCTTTATCCTGTAAAGTTATCATTTTGGAGATACGAGGTTTTGTTCTGACAGCAGCGATATTCTACAATGTAAACACACAAGTGGAACAACATTCTACAATGTAAGTATACTGAATATTCCACAGTGTAAACAGGCACTGTAAATTCTACCTACTAAACACCTCATATTCTACAATGTAAAAATGATCTATGTAGGTAAGAACTGTATTTTAATATTTTACCATGTTAAAAATAAGACAGAGACAAACCTAAAGTTGAGCATGCAAGTTTTCTGAGGTGCGCCTATCTAGCACCTGACACACACGAGTGAGGAAGCACTCTGACAGGAAAAGGACATGACTTGCACAATAGCCTTCTGGGAAAACGTTACTATAGAAACCAAATGATTGTAAAGGGATTGTAAAGCGCTGTAAAAAAAAGGAGCAGCCTGACATCTATACGCAAGAGGAACCCCACAAATATGATACATTCAGTACTGTGGAAAAGACTTTAGCACAGTACAATGGCCAAATACTTAAGACAGGGCCTGATCGGTATGAAAATGTGAAAATGTGATCAATATCTACGAGCATTTTAATGAGCTAAAAATTCAGATAACTGGCCAATATGACCTGGAACACTCTAGTACAGTGGAACACTATACAGACCACAGAAAGCTCTTATTAAGCCTTAACAAGCCAGTAGCTGGAAATTAATTGGCTGCTCATTACTAGTTTACTAAGCAATAACTAGGGTGATTTACACCCTCATAGGTGTAAATGTTGAGTAGAAATCTAAAGGTTAGTTTTTCTTTATTTAGAGACAACTGAGGGCTTACTGTTGAGGTACTAACAATAATAAATAAACGACCAAATTGGTGCTTTAAAAAGAAAAAATAAACAGTTCTGATGGGACACAATGTAACTAATTACATTTTATTACACAGTTCATTGATGAACACACTCAATATTAGACCCAATACTCTAATGGGTGCCCATAAGAATAAAATGTACAATATATGAGTAAATATTCTCTGAAAGATGCTTAGTGTCGTGCTTTATGTAGGGCATGAAACAACATTTTCTACCCAAATAGTGCTGTACATGCCTAATAGAAAGCCATTTATATTTGCCAAAGCCACAAGACCACCTACCCAACATTTTGTGTACTACTTGGGTGTGAAAGCCATAGTTTAATCATATATGCAGAGCACTATGTAGGGGGTTGGGAGCCAGCTGAGATTCAGCCATAGTAACACCATAATAATGGACATCTGAAATGTTAGGCAAAAGATTATGATATGTAATACACAAATAAGTGTTTAGTTTCCCTAGATATTGCTTATTAAAATATTAATACAGCCTCTTAATTACAAGCTACTGGCTTGTTAAGGCTTAATAATAGCATTATAATGTACCACTACATTGAGTAGTTCCCTGTCATGTTATAGAGTCAAAAAGAGTTTTAATAAATAGTTACTAATAGTTTTAGTTACACTGAACTGTGAAATCTGACTCAGTTCATTGAGAAACTACGGAGCCCCACTGGTGACATCCTGTTTAAAAAAAATTATGCCCAGCCACGACTTAGTAAGGCTTGGGAATGACTTAATTATTCATATGCGTTAATAAGGCATGGCCATGCATTATTTTTATTTATATGGGATGTCAACAGCAGGGCTCCGTAAGAAACTTCTTAATCCAAATGTAAAAAAACATTTTAAATGTTTTTGTTATTTTATCCATGATTGCATTTTGTGAACAGATGGAGAATGTCAGCTCAGCATTTTCAGGAGTGGCTTCCCTCACATTAGAGGCGTCTGTCTGTTACAACATCAAACAAATCTCTACGCATCTGTGCATCACTGGTGGGATTTTCACAGATACCAACAAATCTTCAGGACCTCAAAGTTCGACCGATATGATCCACCAACCGATAAACTAGACTGTAACATCAAAATACAGCAGTGATGTGCAATCTATAAAATATTTTTTGCTCTGCATCAACATCAAAGGCTGAGACATAAAGTACCAACTAAAATGTTCTGAGAAACAAGAGGGAAAAAAATATCATCAGGGGTTTAGATGACCTTTACCACTCAATCTCAGACCATGTAGAAAAACAGCAACTTCATTAAAATACAAACAGCAAGAGATAAGAGAGAAAGGAAAGAGCGAGATAAAAACAGAGAGAGAGAGAGAGAGAGAGAGAGAGAGAGAGAGAGAGAGAGAGAGAGAGAGAGAGAGAGAGAGAGAAAACAAAGAGAGAGAGCGTATTATAATTTATTCAGTGTAGCACTGAATATACAAAAGGTGATCGGAGAAACTATTTATACAATAGTGGAAAAACATTCAGTGCAACAAAAAAACCTTTAAAAATCTGTGGCGAAGTGTAATTATTAGTGCTATGCTAGTTCAAAACACTATGTACCTCTGCAACACTAATTTCTGCTAGTGCTGCTTATATTCTAGTAATACATTAGTGCAGAGCTAACAATGGTGCACATGAACATTTTTTGCCACTCTAAATTAAACATGGAGATCTGAAGCTTGTTTAAGACATTCCACATATTTTATTTAAAGCTTGCAACAGACATTAACACACCTTTACCTTTCATGCAACAGTTTTACAGTGACTCTCTGAGCAAAGAGCCTATATACAGAGCTGTTTCCCTCTCAACTTGTTTGCAACTTGTATTCAGCGACTTGAGCCTTACACATTTGAGTTTTAAAGAAGAGGCCTGACACAGAAAAACAGACCACCTCACTTTTCCTGGCCGGTCTCTGAGTGGAAAGTAAAAAAAATGCAAAACGGAGAACGGCTTGTCCAATAATAGTTGTAGAGATCTAGTAACATTTTACGGCTAGTATTCAAGAACCCAGGCTTTTACCTTATGATAGGAAGGTCATGAAGATGTTGCATCTGATCTTTGAAAGCTCAGCACTAACATTATATCCGTAACCTACAGCTAGCCCGCTAACAGCTGGGCCATGCTTCTGAGGTCACATAAGCTCCCGTTGAGCCGACACTGTCATACTATACTCATAGTTTCTCGTGTGTGCCATGCCTGTTAAGCACTATTGCGAGGAATCACTGTTAGGTGATGGCATGGAATGGAATATAATATTTAAAACCATGTTTTCATTATAGTGTATAATCACCTGTAACTACGAGTCATTGTGCATTCGTTAGCTTAGAATGAGCCCTTCATATCCACATAGGGAGCAGGTCCTCTTCCAACAGAGGCCACCATGTTTCTACAGTAGCCCAGAATGGACAAACCAAACACTGGCTCTGGAGAGTGCTTTATGCCTTTTTCGCTGAAGCAGCAGTTTGAATTTGGCGGACACAGTTTGACACAGACAGAAAAAGAATCAGTGGTTGCTGCCGATACTGGCTGACCATTTAACAAAATCAGGACAGGTGATGGCGGAAACCTGATAGCCACCCTAGGTTCTACAACACGCTTGGAAAGGGAGTGGTGAGGGAGGGGTGTTCAGTTGGTTGCAATCTGGAATCTCACCACCAGATGCCATTAAATCGTACACACTGCATCTTTAAAAGTCGAATTATGTTAATGTGTGGGAATACTAGTATCTTGTAATGGCTTGCATGAAATAAATAAATTAACGAGCAGGAATTGAGTTTTTAATCATCACTGTTTCCATGGTAACTCACCACTGGCCTATTCCCAAACAATTTTAAACTATAATTAAAGCCTCAATAAATCATTCAATGCTTGTTACTCACTGAATGAATAAAAGTATTTTACTCTGACGGCCCTACTTGGCCGACTGTCTACATTTGTGGTTAGAGGGGGGACTGTTCTGAGTTTTGATCCAACTATCACTTTACAGTGTTTACTTAAAAAAATAAATTCTTAAAAGTTGAGCTGAGCTGAGGGAGAAAGAACTGATAACTTTTCCAAAGTCTAAATGCATCTGAGAACAGAGGCACTAAGGCTTGCTAGTGGCGCTTTGAGAGCAGCTAAGTGCACCAATACCTCCGCCTTTACTTTTAGCCACTGCCCCGAACAATGCACAGGAGTGAATGGCTGCTTCGCCCCGAGCAAAAGCACAGCTCCACTCTGTCACAGGGCCATACTGAGATACAGCACTAAACTGACACACACTCCTACAGCAGTGTGGCCTTTTTACCGAGACTGTGCGAGGAAGCGTGTGTGACGGAGCGTACATCCCTAAAGGGGACAGGCTAGCGTGAGAGCCAAAACACACACACACACACACACACACACACACACACACACACACACACACACACACACAAAAGCTTTTTAAGGACAGACTGCAGTGGGTAACACAAATTTGTGCTCCGTCTCAAAACGCACACAATCAGTCGCTCTCGCCCAAATCTCCAGTGAAAGCCTCTTTCGTGCTGTAAACAGTGTGGCGGTTTAAATAATGTCATCGTCTAGCTGGCTCTGAGCTGTAATGTGAGATATAAAGCGTCACGGCCGTCACACAAACTCATGTCCTTAGCAGTGAGCACCCTGCCTGCCACACACTCAACTAATACGTGACTCCGCCCTCCAGCACTGCACTGACTCAGCGGGGCAAGACAGGACATCAGCCTTACAGCTCCACAATGTCTGCGGTATATCAAGAGTAATCATGCTATTAAAGTAAGAGTTCAGCCAAAAATGCAGGTGTCTGAAGTTTGCTTCTTTAGTTTGGCACTGGAGGAGTTAGCTTAACGTAGGTAACAAGTAATGGAAGCTTACAGCCACCAATTAGCTGCGTGTCTACATCACGCATTTGCCTAATCGGTCTTGCTTAAAAACAGATTTGCTAACATTGTTTCTAACACTGTACGACACACTTATCTATTAACATGAACAAATGTATGTTGCATAGCTAAAAACTAGGGATGGACCAATACCATACCTTTACCTTACAATACCGATACTCAATCCTTAAGTACTGGTCAATACCGAGTACCTATACGAATACTAACTCTATCTAACCTAACTAGCATATAAGTCCTGATATTTATACTCAGCTTGACTAAATTTGTGGGGTATCGGTGAAACTAGTATCTTAAGAATTCTAACTGATATATGATGAACTATTACTGCCTTCCCGTGAAATACTGCCGTTATATATTTTGCCATGAAATGTTTTTACTACAGCTTGTCAACCCACATCATTGATGTGTTATGTCTCCTGGCATGCGCCAGAAATTGCTTTGTAATATTGGCCATAGGTATCGTTATCCCTGTCGCCAATACTGATACTGCGTTTAAGTGCCAGTATCAGCACCATTACCGATATGGTATCAGTGCAACACTACTACAAAGAGTAGAAGCCATCTTGAAAGTTGTCTGTACTGTTCATAATTTAATTTACATTTAATTTAGTATGATCAGACACTACAAAAGCAAGTCTATTTGAGGCACCCAAGTGGCGTAACCATCTAAGGGTGCATTCACACCTAACTTATTTGGTGTGGACCCATCAAACTTTTTCTTTAGTTCGGTCTGTTTGGACAGGTGTGAGCACTCCACCTGTACTTAAGTTCACACCAAACAACAAAAACATGGTCGATCAAAAATCTGAAGTGAATCTTGATTCAGTTCACTTTAGCTGTTGTAGTATGAAACCAATCAAACCAAATGAAACAGATGCAATGTCACAAAAATCCAAACTCTGCTGATAGCATTATTGTCCCCATTATTGTCCCCATTATTGTCCCCATCTGAGAGGACAGGTAATGCTAGCCTGCATCCGTGTCTGTTAGCTGATGAAACAGAATTGGCAGGTGGCCAATTGTCCTCCAAGCACACTGCATTAGTGGGAGTTTGAAAATATGTGATGGCACTTCACCTATTTTGGAGAGAGCACAAGCTAGCCTTCACCCCCCCTAGTTTGATAGCATCATCTAATAGGGTGGAGACCTTACTAGCGGGTGGAAATCGGACACAGCTAAATTAGGGACAAAATAGTTTTAAAATTAAGATTACTTTAAAAACTCAACACAGTTTCAGGCAAATGTTTAGGTTAGTTATTTTTCTTCTTAACTACGTTAGCCTCATAGCTTCAGAGTAAAAAAGTGAACTTCTGACACCAAATACATCTTTGATGAACAACTACATATGAGGTAAGGGGGATAATTTGATTTCTGGCCATATCTGGAGGATCTAAGAAAATCATTAAAAAACAAAATGAGGGGAGAGAGAGTGAGAGAGAGAGAAGGAGTGAATGTGAGAGGAAGAGAGACAGGCAGACAGAGCAAGCAAGCGAGTGAGACAGAAGGCAGAATTTCCACTCTCCTTAAAGTCAAGCTGATGTTCCAGACAGTAATGAGAGTTTGTATGAACCTGGCCTTGGGACACTGTGTGTGTGTGTGTGTGTGTGTGTGTGTGTGTGTGTGTGTGAGAGAGATGTCCTCGCTCCATCTCAAACATCCAAGATGCATCATAATAACATCACAACAGTTAGTGAAAGTCTGTACACTGTATGCTCCAGTGATTTCCACAGAAAGAAAAACAGTGAAAAAGGAACGCGTGCGTCTATCTGGAGAGCCTCGTGTCTGTTTAAAGCCACAGTTCAGGCAAAAATCTCATTTACATAGTTTCCCTCTTAGCCCAAACTGTAGTCCATCAGCCAAGATGTGTTTGGTGTCTGAAGTTTGCTTCTTTAGTTGTATGCTGGAGCTACGAGGCTAATGTAGCTAACAAGTAAAGGAAGCTTATGTACACCCGTTAGTTTGTCTCATACATCCCTAATACATTTGCTCACGTGGTTTCTGACAATGTGTGATATACTGTTATCTATAAACAAACATGGACAAAAGTACAGCCAAATTTCAGATGGCTACCACTGTTTTTAGCTACACGCTTTCGTTGGAGGTAGGTTTGAAATGATATAGGCACATCAAAACTGTCTCGGCTTACTGATTATATTTACAGTAAGAGAACATTGTGCAAATTTGATTTTTGAACGAACCATCGCTTTAAATCAGCTTCTTACAGACAGAATGACAAAAACGGTCAGTTTAAACATTCTGCTGGAGTGAAGTGTGTGCATGCAAGTTGAGTCAGCCAGGATGTGTACTTCACCCTGCAGTCTGAGACCAAGCTCCACAGAGTGTCCTCAAGCGTTTTCAAAAGGATGAAAGACAGTCTGCATTGCATTTAGGAGACGGAATGTCTAGAGACAAATATGTACATATAAATACTGCCAAACAGTAAGGGGGGGTGTACTCACTGACCATTTTATCACCCTTTAACACCCTGCCCATTAATGGAATGGATCACCACAACACTATTTGCATATCGCTGCAGTCCAAAGAAAGCCATGTATGTCCATTTTTTGTCAATTTTGTCCTTTTCATTGTGTGAAAAATGTATGATGTTTGGAGCAATAGAAATGCTCTAAAATCACTCGAAATAAAATCTCTTCACAATAACTTACGTTAAAAGGTAAGCGCATGTTCTCTGAGTTTGCCTGAGCACAAATCTGAAGACAAATTTTTAGTGATCAAACCAAATTTCAACAAGTTTTTAACCATACTAAATCCAGTCCCTTGGTCACACAGAACTACAGGTTTTTTAATGAAACAACAGAAAATCCAAATCTGACTGTGAATAACAGTATAAAAATAACAAACATCAGAATTGAAATGATCACTGTGAGATGATCATCCAATTTATACATTTTTACCACTACAGATCAATCATACAGTAGCATGAGGAATGCATTTTGGGCACAGCATGGACAGCTCAGTTGTCTGAGATATTGCTCTACTACACTTTAACACTGTTCCCAAAATGGGACTAGCTCCTTTAGTTGGGGGGGAAAAAAGGTGATGTTTGAATAAAGTCTGCTCGGTCAAAAACTATACATAAGGGTTTTTTTTTTTATGACTGTGGCTTATTTACCTAAACGGTCATAACTGACATTTATATAACCGTTTTTCCAATCTGTCATCATAAAAACAGCCTAGTTTTGTACGATATGGGCCCCTTTAAAGTCAATGTGAATGGAAAATTATATCACCTTTTCTTCCCATACTGTGGCATATTTCTGAGCGAATCGCTATGTCAAGGAGGGTCTCTGAGCTAGCTGAGCATTTTCTCTCATTGACAGGTGGAGGTGGTGGGAGGGAGGTATATTATTATTTTTATGTAAAGTAAATACATTTCAATGGAAGATTACATAAATACAAGAATTTTGTCTTTCAAATGATATGAAGAATCGTGCTTAGTATGACCAGATGAACTAATAATGAAGGTAAAAATAAATAAGTACATAAATAAATAAAGGTCCACTTTGACTTTAAAGCCTAAGTCACAGATTCATTTTTAATAGTAAGTGGCTTTTAAGAAGAAAAAGTAAATCCTGAATGTATTACTTTAAAAGTCGAATCACAGCTGATTGGCTCTGACTCATCACTTCTCTCTAAAGCTTTCAAAGTCACCTGGAGGAAGTGAACGACTCTCTCTGTGGGAAAGCTCTTTAAATATGCACAACGATGGAGTACTAAAGAGACTGAGGCTGATCTGGAGGCAGCTGGAGGCTGGAGGAAAATGAAGGCGGCTCATCAGGAGCGCAGAGCCCTGCTGGTCCCGGATCAGCTCAGAATGAGTTACAGAGCTGTAATTAGAGCCCTCAGACGAACACATGAGCCGGAATAGATTAATTGGTGTGTTTGGTGGTTAGTGGAGTTCTGCTCTTTATCCTTCTTTTTCCTCATTAACGCACACCCCTGTGGTGCTGAGTCACATGAGTGAGTACGAGGACACACACATACGCACAGGCTGTCAAGTCACGTACAAATTCACACTCAAATAACTGACGATAAAAGTGCTGAGAATCTCTCCTACCAGCTAATCAACACACACAGCTGTGCCACCTCTGTTGCTATATTCTCCTCAGCCAGCGTGCATAATTTTAGCCCACCACAACTACAAACCCTCTATTAACACTTGTTTTTATACAATTCCAGGACATGGGCTCATTAGGGCTTATTTGTTGATCATTAAAGTCTTTCAGAGTGGTTTACTGCATTAGATGTAATAGGAGTTTAAAAAGCTACTATTTTCTTTTAGATTTTAAAGTAAAGATCATTTCATGGCTTTTTGGTAGCTAAACACATACAGACTGGGAATATTTTTGGTTCCAACCCATTGTTACAGTGTACACAAATGCTTTCAGAGCTGTTTACTGCACTAGGTCTAAAACTAGTCATTATTATCTCATACTTTGGTCTGGCGTGAAATGCTCCGTTCTAGAGAAACTTACGGTCAGAATTGTTCACTGTGGTGGTGATGGGAACCAGACGTCTGAAGAGTTTAATGTGCCTGAAAGCTTCCTCACAGCAAGCTATTACAGGAAACAGTTACAAATACGATATTTTGAGAACATTTGAGAAAACATATTTTTTAAACTTCATTCATGGTAGAGAAGTAGAGTGAGAGGCAGAGAGAGATGTAGGCCAACATCACATAAGAACCCATGTGTAGGTTTCTTTTAGACATTGTGGCCCTTGGTTCCCATCACCACCACTTTAAAGAAATGAGAGTCAGTATGTTCTGTACAATGAACCATTTCACATCAGAACACTAAACTGCTGTAGGAAACACAAATTATACAGGTTTTTTAAAAAATTGGTGGAATTCCCCTTGAAGGAGCTAAAACTTTCAATAACCAATACAATTTTATACTGGCAAAAATTAAACAGTTTGCCAGTTTGTTTTCCTACAAAGTCAGGACATTTACTGTCCTAAAAATCTACGAAAACAAACACAAACACACACTAATAGACATGGATGGTTAAGAGACTGAGTGAATGCACAGCAGCAGAGAGAAGATAAGGACAGATCTTCCTTTAACAGACTGGCAAGAATACAGAAAGCCTACAGGAGACAAAAGAGCCACTGGCACAAAGAGCCCACACTTTCTTAACCTTTAACAAGGCTTTTTCAATTCATCATTAAAACACAATGGCAGTTAGAAAAGAGCATCCGGTCCAAATACTGCATGTGTTAATTCAAAGGCCATGCTAACTCTGTTTTGCTGAGATTTGCCTTAACTTTTTTTATATGTCCAAAGGCTGTATTTGTAAAACAATAACAATAACAATAACCATTTCACAATAAGCCCATTTTTCCTTTTCCCTTTTTGTTTATCCCATTAAAACTCAGTAGACAGAAAATGACTGAAGCCTTGTTAAACTCTTCCTTTTGCCACAAAGTAGATGTACACATTTCAGAATGGTTTGGAAATCCATAAATGACCATAAATAGAACCGGATCATGATTAAAGTGTCATAACAAACATGTTACGTGGACCATACATGAACAAATACATACATTTCTCTTGTGTACGACAAAACGTATTATTAATTTTCGGTAGAGGGCATCTGAAACAATGGCATCAAGTCAAAATCACGTTTACAAGGATATTATAAGCAGTGACTGGCAGAGATTTTAAGGAAAATCTCTCTAAAGTTCAGAAAAGTCATTAAGTAAGAGGGTCTGTGGGGTCTGTGGTTACACAATCATATCGGCATCTGCAGATATACGCTTAACTTAAAAAAACAATTGGACAGATGATTAGATTTGACCAATATTTCAAAGCAATATTTGACTAATTTCTACACTTTATAAATGTTTCTAAATCAACATCAGTATCAGCATCATCAATTGTGTGCAAAGGTCTAGGCACCCTCGTCAAATAACGTTTTGCAGATTGTAAATAAGCTCATAAATCCTCTGCAGAGAACACACTTCTGCACACTTTAAATACACAATTACTTTTTATTTGCTGAATTTAAAATATCGGAATAACAACAAAACATATTGTGGCGTGAACCAAACTGATGACACATTATATATGTTCTGTTTTTCAAGTTAAACTCAGCAAATAAATACAAACTGTGCATTAAAATTGACCATATTTAAGCATGTTCTTTATAGAGGATGTGTTAACTTATTATTTTAGCCTAGAAAATCAACCGGGGTGTTCCAACTTTAGTATATAACTGTATATGAAAAACACCAGATATAAACACCAGCCGACAATTCTTTTGTCAGTGCATCCCTAAAAACATGAAGGTTTAAGCAGCATTGTGGCCTTTTCAAAGTCACTCCTGTTCTGTGTTGTTCTGGTCTGATTTCATATGAATTTCTGTGATTTGTGCACAGCGTTGTGAGTGTGTGTGAGTGAGCTGTGGGGTGTTTTCAGTGGTGGACATATCACTTACGTCCTCTGCAGGAGCAGACAGTAATCCACCACGACAGGAACCATGTCCTATACAGAGGGAGAGAGAGTGCTTAGGGCAGGGAGGAGTTGACATTGCTGGGTCATTGCTGTTTATGGTTTATGGCAGATGCTTTTTAAAGATAAAAAACCTCAGGGTTTGGGAAAGGCACAGACAGAATCCCTCTGTCATATACACACATATGCACAAGACTTATGAACCCAAAGCAGCTACATCCTCATAAAAGGATAAGGTCACGCAGACACAAATACCCACTTCTTTAATAAAAGCTTAAGCTTAAGCTTAATAAAATAAGGCAGGGGGGGTAGTAGCCTTTCACTGTCTGAGTCTTTATGAGAATTGCTTAAGAGTTATTTTCATTTTAATTATTTTTACTTGCCTCAAAGGCAAATAACAGTGCTGATATAAAGCTTGTGTAATTTTGAGTCAGTCTGAA
Organism: Colossoma macropomum; assembly: GCF_904425465.1. Classification (NCBI taxonomy): domain Eukaryota; kingdom Metazoa; phylum Chordata; class Actinopteri; order Characiformes; family Serrasalmidae; genus Colossoma; species Colossoma macropomum. The sequence goes on from NW_023496043.1 coordinate 1,435,508, forward strand.
ATACTGAAGTTCTTATGACAAATGGTGCAAATGCAGCAGCTGCCCACTGGTTTCCACTGTAAGTGTGTTACGAGTCAGCATATATATATATATATATATATATATATATATATATACATATATATATATATATACACATATACACACACACACATACATACATATATGTGGGTGAGCTTGTTTGTAAAACACAGTTTGGTTCCATTAAAACTCCATACAGATTTCCCCTCAACACCCCAGCCTACATATGGAATAATTAAATTCTACCAGCAGCAAACATAGTACAATTATATCAAGGGTTGAATGAGCCAAACCATAACTCTGTATAATAACTACAAATAATACAGGGCTTCCTCTTGGAGAAGTTTGGAAATGACTACATGGTCCAACACAAACTGACAGACATAAAATCAATACTTACTGTATCTTTTTGTATTACATAATATAAATAAAAATAGAATGCAATGATATGCAAATCATTTAAACCATATTTTCAAAGGAAAATACTACAAAGACAACATATCAAATGTTGAAACTGAGAAAATGTATTGTTTTATGAAAAATATATGCCCATTTTGAATTTGTCACCAACACTTTCCAAAGAAGTTGTGACAGGGGCATGTTTACCACTGTGTTTCATCACCTCTTCTTTTAACGACACTCTGGAGGTGTTTGGGAACTGAGGAGACACTGCTGTAGTTCTGAAAATGAAATGTTTTCCCATTCTTGTTTGATATAAAATTTCAGCTGCTCATCAGTTCGGGGTCTCCTTTGTCGTATTTTTCATTTCATAACGCGCCAAATGTTTTCAGTGGTGGCAGGTCTGGATTGCAGGCAGGTCAGTTTAGCTCCTGGACCCTTTTAATACGGTGCTGTAATACATTCAGAGTGTGGTTTGGCATTGTCTTCTTGAAATAATCAAGGCCTTCCCTGAAAAAGACATTGTGTGGACAGCAGCATATGCTGCCAAAACAAGTATACATCGTTCAGCGTTAATGTGCCTTCACAGATGTGCATGTCACCCATGCCATGTGCACTAATGTACCCCTATACCATCATGGTTACTGGCTTTTGAACTGTAACAAGCTGAGTGGTCTTTAGCCTGGAGACAAAGTGTCCATGATTTCCAAAAAGAATTTTCAATGTTGATTTGTTGGACCACAGGACACTTTTCCACTTCCCCTCACTCCCTTTGAAATGAGCTCAGGCCCAGAGAAGGTGGCAGCATTTATGGATCCTGTTTATATATAGTTTCTTCTTTGTGTTTTTAGAGTTTTAATCTGCATTTGCGGATGCAGCATAGAGTGTTTTTCAGAAGTGTTTGAGCCCATGCAGTGATTTCTTCTACAGAATCATGCCTGTTTTTAATTCAGTGCCACCTGAGGCCCCAGATATCAAGGCCAGCAAATACCGTTTTTTGGCCTTGTCCCTTGCATACAGAGATTTCTCCAGATTCTCTGAATCTTTTGATGATACCAGTACTGTAGATGATGAAAAGCAAAAGTTCTTTGCTATTTTACCTTGAGAAACATTATTCTTGAATGCACCACTCTGTAAAAGACTGCACTGTTTGCTCTTGGTCTTTCACAGAGTGGTGAACCCTTCCTCATCTTTACTTCTGAAAGACTCAGCCTCTCTGGGATGCTTTTTTACACCAAATGTTAGTGACCTGTTGTCAAGCAACCACCAGGTGTTTTTTTTAGCATTACACAACTTTACCAGCCTTTTGTTGCTGCCGTTCTAACTTTTTTGGAACATGCTGTTGGCATCAAATTTAAAATGGGCATATATTTTTAGAAAAACAATCAAATTTCTCAGTTTCAACATTTGATATGTTGTCTTTGTACTATTTTCAATGAAACATAGGGTTTAAATGATTTGCACATCATTGCATTTCGTTTTTATTTACATTTTGAACAGCGTTACAACTTTTCGGAAATGTGATTGTATTTTTTTTGTGAAAAGAAGTAAACACAATCTCTGCAGCAAACTATTTTAATATTTAACTGACATTTCTACATTTCTCTACAAATGTTAGAGTGCAATTACTTTACATTCGATTACCTTCAACAGAAAAGTAATTGTGCCATGTGCAAATGTTTGGACACCCCACTATGTCAGTGCTTAGTAACACCCCCTTTGTCAGATACCACAGCAGGCAAATGCTTTTCATATTTCAGGAATTGTATAACGGAAGACCATGTATAGTTAGTTATTACTGAGTTAAGCTTATTTGTATGGCCAACTTAATAATTCATCAAAATAATTGGTAGATTGCTCAATTGCTGATATAATCTTCAGTGACAGCCCTGTTTCAAACTTCAATGTGAACTCTCAAGGCAGAAAGATCAGATCTGACAAAAAATTAGAACTGATTAATAAAGCCTCTAACATAAACACAGCCAACGACAGGCTAGAACAAAAGCCTACCTGGAAGTGCTGCTCCAGCACCTGGATCTTCCCCTGTTCGGGACATTTCTTCAAAGAACGCTCTACGTACTGGAACAAAATCTCCACCATCTGAGAGGAAATAGGGAGCATCAGATCTGGATGTCCAACAGCCAATTAGTACTCTCTCAGTTTTCCTGCTAATGCCTCAAATTCACATATAAGAACACAAAAACCTCACACATATGCTTAATGAGTAATCACTGCCTTGACTCAGTTGAATTTACTCATGTATGTACTTAATAATACTAATTACTTTATATAACACAACTAAATTAAACATCTCAAATTAATTAAAGCAAAGCAGCCAATTCGCAACTGTCACAGCTTTCTCTGACTGTATGAACATGTACACATTTACCCCTTTAACTTCAGGCTTTTTATTATGTTATTAACCTTCAGACATTAGAGCCATAACAGATAACAGGCACTCGACACAGTCCTATCTGGCCCGCAAAAGTATTTTAATTTAATATTAGCATGTTTCACAATGCACTGCACTACAGTCCCCAGCATTCACTGTAACGTAATGTGCACTCCAGCTTTTCTACCCCAACAGCAATCTATGGGACAGCGGTTACACCTCAATTCTGCACAATTCTATAGTTCCACACCAGTCGTATCACCAAACAACTAACTGCAGTTAAGCCAGTAAAAACACTTTACAGCTCAGCAGCTCAGAAATTGAGCCCAAATATTAATGAACTTGCAGCAAAGAAAAGATGCCAGTTGTCTAGTTCAAGCAAATAGGTACAAAAACTGAGCTCCTGGGGACATTTAAATTTTGAATGTTTTAAATATTCATGTAGTATTCTAATGTCTACTACATGTGCCTATATTTTACTGTTGAAGAATTTGGATATTTTGAATAAACAATGGTCAGTTCGGTTTATAGCAAAGTGTTAATTAAAAATGAAATAAAACAGATGTTCTCTGGCCCACGGATTTGTTGAGATTTTTTAAAATATGGCCCTTTTAGTGGTCGAGTTTGAAAACCCTGCATTAGCGTAACTACTATGAACGGTTCAGTAGTATCGTGCTCGTAGACAAGAGTAAAGAACTGAAGTGAGTGCCTACAACTGCTCAAGACTGACTATTGATCCTGCTTGTTTTAATGGCTTGTTGGAACTGCAGTTAAACTCTTCATTGGAAAAAATAAGCTTTATATCAGACTATATAGACTTTCTTGTTATGAACATAAATCGTTTATATCAGGGGTGTCAAACTCAACCACTAAAAGGACCATATTAAAAAATCTCAACAAATCTGTGGGCCAGAGGACATCTATGTTTTATTTCATTTTTAATTAACGTTTTGCTATAAAACAGACCTGATCAGCGTTTCTTTAAACTACACAAAAACCTCAACAGTAAAATATGGGCACTTGTAATAAACCTTGAAATATTATGTGATTACTGGAAATATATTTTTAAAATGTAAATGTCCCCAGGAGCTCAGTCTTTTAAACCTACCTATCTGCTTGAACTAGACACATGGCATCTTTTCTTTGCTGCAAGTTCATTAAGACTTGGGCTCAGTTTCTGAGCTAAGCTAACGTTAAGTGTTTATATTGGCTGCACTGCAGTTAGTGGTTTGGTTATGCAACTGGTGTGGAACTGTGTAGAACTGAAGTGTAACCGCTGTCTCATAGTTCGCTGGTGGAGTAGGAGAGTCGGAGCGCACATTACGTGCAGTGCATGCTGGGGACTGTAGTGCAGTGCATCGTGAAACAAGCTAATATTAATAGAAGAATAAAATACTTTTGCGGGGCAGATAGGATTGTGTCACGAGCCTGATCGGGCCTTGTGTTTGGCACAAGGGATTTAGATGAATTGATGCATTGATAAAAACCCGTCAATACATTGAGTGGTTACTTAATAAGCATTAGCAGCAGTCCTATTTATGCTACCTTATCAGCCACCACTCCCTTCCTCTTCACAGGATCCCCGAATAAGCCTGAAAAACCAGAAGACAATAAACACAGCATGAGGGACTCTAGTCCACCAACTCCATCTGAATCTCAGAACTACACATGGGTGCTAAACAGTAATCCAACATTTCTTCAATACCAATAATGCATGTTTGAGGAACTGATTATGCCATTCTGCTGCACAATCTGGTATTAGCATATGACAGCAACTTTCCAGAGAATGAACATATGGGACTCAAGGATCATGTCTTCAAAGCACTGCTGAACTGTTTTTGGTGGATGAACACTGACTGAGCTCATTAGGGCTACAGATATTTATTCCACCTGTTGCTGTAACATCACAGAAGCAATGCTAAAACAGAAACATATAATGAGAATGAATGCTGACTCACCCAGTACGGCTTTGGCTGTGCCCTCGTGGAATGACCAGGCTAGAGAGAGCGCCTCTGTAAACTTCTCCTGCTTTAGTAAATGATCCACACGCTGTGAGGAAACCAGGAAAACACTAAATACAGCTACAAAGTAGTAATAACAAGCATTCTTTCTCACTGCTGTGAGGTTTAATTAGCTTTACAGAACACTGGCAAAAGTCTCATTCAGCCTAATTAGACATGAGAACTGAAACTTGTGAAAATATTTACACTTTAGGGGTGTAAGAATTCACAAATTTCATAACTCGCTTCCATATAATGATGTCATGATGCTATACATTTTCCAGTACAGCAATTTTTTCCCCCGATTTTCACATTATTAGATTGTTAAACATTATAAATGTATATCTGAGACATAGGTATACTGCATGCACTGTGCTAAGTACAAGTTAACGTGTTAGTTGCAAGCTAATACTCGCCTATGAGAAATGAATTCAACTTTAAGGTAAAGTGGAAGCAATCTTTTCCAACTAAGGACTGTCTGCCAACATTGTGGGAGGGCCGATTGATTTCTTTCATTACACTTCATACAGTACAAGCAGTATTAAAATGAGCATTTTTAGTACTTCTTTTATGGCATGTATTGTTCAATGCCCCATGTGTTCCTAATTGAGAGTCTGGTCTCAAACATCTGTTGAACAGTTGCACACAAAGTAAAATTTAGTGTGCCTTTTTCATTTTAATTGATATTTAGTTTTGCATGTCTGTGAAAAGACTGTCAGGATAGATTTGGATGCAGTTCTTGACATGTAATAGAGGTCTGCAGGTAAAAACATCTGTTTTAAGGAGAAAGTTCACCAGCCTGAGCGGCTTTAGGCCCAACCCCATTTCTTATATTTACTCCTACCCCTTGTTTTTGAGTGTCACCTTGTCCCTTGGAACGGAGTTACAAGTTGTAGTGGTTGAAATCTTCTCTATGAATGGGACAACCCTCAAATACAATTTACTTCATTAACAGGCTACTAGCGGTGCTTTGTGGGCGACCCTGCCAGTCTGAAGTGATAGCAATGGAGGGTAAAGTTCAGCAACCTCGCTGCTGGGCTTTGGTTCAATTTAGGGCATCATATGCCTTCAAAGTGGGGGGGGGAGTTATGACACCTGAGGCGCCAGAATGGAAATGCTGCACCATTTAAGGTGGAACGGGAAATTTAGCTAGCAACCTACCGAGACTTAAGCGTACTATTAGCTAATGACATTAAACTATGACACTACAATGGTTATCGTATTTTTTAACGGAGAAAAGACTCATATTTGTAGGTTTCTTTGGTGGCTCGTGCATCCATCTTGCTTTTTTCCCCCTCATTACACTCTGTTTGGAGAGCGCGTCTGAAAACCTCTGTTTGGAGGGCCGTGTATCCCAACACTTTGCTCTGCCCCTTTATCTATGCAGTAGGGGCAAGGGGTGAAATGGGATTGGGCCTTAACGTTGCTAATAACATTATAAATAGTTATTCCCCCGTTATTTCCCCAAACCCATTCGATAATTCAGCAATTTTGTGTGACCGGTACTTCTTGACCTTCTCAGCAGCATGTTTAGGGTCATTGCCCTGCTGGAGAATCAATTTCTTGCCAATCAAACATTTTCCAGAGAATTCTGCATGCCTTATTAACATTAGCTCGTACTTATCAGCTTTCAGCATGCCTTCAATTAAAGACAAATCACCAAATCAAAAACAGAAAGTACAATATGTTCACATGGCTGGGTCAAAAGTTTGACTGTACAGCCAACTGCACAGCTGTAACAAGTAGAATTAGCCATACTGGTAAATGAAAGTTAATTACAGTGTAATGGGTTAAACGTTATACATACCTCACGCCAGTTTCTAAGGGTCATAACATGGACGGACTGCATGAAAAAGGCAAATATAAAGCATTAGGATATTGTAACAGGTGAACACAGCAAACAGCTTTTAACGGAACGCCAGTGTGCATGCTAATCACAGTGACCTACTAACACTTTCAACTGCTTACCCACTGACACTTTAATTAGAAATATCACTCCCTCACCCTCTCTCTCTCCCTCTCTGTCTCGCTCGCCCTTGCTTCCTCCCTCCCTCAGGTAACCGGCAGTTCATGGAGGGCAGCAAGGCGAGCAGACCTCGTTGAATATTCATGATATTCACATTCTGCGCGCTGTCTTATTAGCATAATTGCAGCGGCGTATGCCAAAAGCTCAGTTAGATGTGATGGAAGACTCAGCCAAAAAGCCACAGCTCCTCCCCAAACCCCTCATTTAGCCACTGTTTGATGCTGTTAGCCCTTTTAAAAGAAACAAAAGAGCCACTACATACAGACTCCCACATACAGACTCACTTGTAAAAATCATAATTCTCGACCAAATAACAAACAAGTGCCTTGATTTTATAATAACGGCATAGGCTGTTCTAGAAGACCAGCATGTTTAGAACTACATGTGAAAAGAGACAAACTGATAAACTGAGGTTTCGTTTGTGTCTCTATTGCATTTTCTCTGCAGTCTGTCTCACAAAGCCGGCTAACGTCAAGCTTCAGTCCTGGGTTTCCAGTGTTACGACGGAGGATCACCTGTTAACAGGCTACATACACTGCTCACCTAGCCTGCTTCAGAAGACGTTAGGGATCATAAACAGCTCTTGGATCAATCAGGATCTGGCTTGTGACTGATCACCAGAGCTGTGGATCCAGCACCAGCCAGATTGGATCTGTCACCTTGTTCACGTATTAAAGGGGAATACCACCGATTTTGCTAAATTTCTGCATAATATGACAGTTCAGATGACAACACAGTCATTCAGAGTGGTTTCGATGTGAAACGGTTCATTTTAGAGGAAAAATTTACAGACTCAAAATTCTTTGCAGTGGTTGTGAGAGGAAAACCAAGGTCGCAATTTCTACAAATCTGCAAATACAGCTATTTTATTTCCCTCCCAAAACCACTATTGAAATTACACGTCTTCTAAGTTTTTATATGTAATGTTGATAATTAATTCACCATATATATATATATATATATATATATATATATATATATATATATATATATATATATATATATATATATATATATATATATATATATATATATATATATTGAGATTTATAGCTACAGATGAGCTATCATCTCAGGCTTTACATCTACAGGGTGGACTGACAACACAGGTGCGTGAAATGGGATTTTGATTTCAAGCTTAACCTGCTTCATTAAAGAGAGTCCCGGAAACTGTGTCTGTACCTTCGTTCCTAGGTAGACGATCTGGCCACCATAGCTGCACACAGACTGGTAACATGCCTTCTCCCCTACCAAAGCCTGCAGAACAGAAAACAGTGTTATTTATAGTTAAATTATTCCATAATGTAAGGCCCCATTTAAACCATTTATTCACAGCTGATACCAAATATAAAGCTGATTCAAGTATTTACAAGCAAGAGTGCTTCTCTCCGTATCACTGGGAATGTGGATCTTTCTTAACAGTCTACAATAATGAGGTGAAGCTGAGCATGGCCTCATTTTAGTGGCAGGAGATTAAATTAGTCTAAAGGGCTTCTCCAGTGTTTTTCAGCCTAACCTCTGTCTGCCACATCTGGAGCAAGCGGCTGATTACCATGGACAAATGCACAATAATTTTAATTATATTTCCCTACTTAAAAAAGAACAGACAACTCACTGACTGGAAACACTTCCAATAGAAGCCAGTGGGTAACTGCTGAATTTCGTCAATAAGTGTATTTTTGTAGAACACTCTCACCCTTCACTCTTCACCCTTCATTTATTTTATTTCCAGTCAAATCAGACAAAGTTATTAATTTTTCAGCATCAGGGAAAAAAAAAAAGCAGAAAACATTGTCTTAGTATTTGGTGTGTCCACTCTTTACAGTTTCCACTCGTTTCAGGAGACAGTTTCTCAAAAAATCTGCACGATTTTCCCACACCTCCAAAGTTCAATCTTTGAAGTGGGTTGTATTTTCTGCTACTCACAGCCCAAGTAATCCCAAACACACTGAGTGATGTTGAGGTCTGGAGTGGACAATCCACTGTTCTGTGAACACCAGCAGCTACCTCAATTCAAGAAAGCAGCTTTAAAGAAAATCAGAACCCCAGCTCCAGTGAGCAAGCCAAGGGCAACAGCAGCAAAGAAAAACCTGCCAAGAGCAAGAAACCTTGAGATGAACTCAAAAGGGGAACCTATCCTTAAAACAGAAATACAAACAGCTACATGAACATGCTTCCTCGGTTTCACAAGTACATCTTAATCTTCTCAGCAGTGTTGGTTGGGGTTGTTATAATGCTGTGGAACTCATTTCTTGCCCATCAAACATTTTCCACAAGGGTACTGCATGATGTGCTCAAATATGAAACACTATTTCGCCAAGTATATTACACATTTAAATTTGCCTTGGTGAGTGCACACATGTATGATGTGTCAGCAACTCAAATGCTAAGAAAAAAAAAAACAAAAAGAACATCTGCCTTGGGAGCCAAAACATTTTATGTCCATTTATTTAAGCAACGTTTTACTATCTTGGCTGTAAGTCTTAGTATATGCTAATGTATTAGTATAGGCTTAAAAATATAATATAAATGAAAACACAGACTAACTTTGCTCTGCTTTAAGCTTTAGCTCAGCTATAGCCAGTTTTTTTCAGAGCTTTCTCGCATCTCTGGCAGGAAACTTTTCCTCAAAAGTGGAATAATTTTTTTATGTCTCTCAACATTAGACCTTTTACAAGGCTGAAGTCAGCTTCTCTTTCGCCAGCTTCTTGTTCGAATTTTCCCGTTTCACCTTAAATGGTGCCTGAGGCTCCAGAAAGTAATTGCTGCAAATAAGCTGGAACAGGACAATTCAAACGAGAAACTGACTTCAGCTTCATGACTTTAGTGTTTGACAGTTTCTTGCTGCAGATTAAATGTATCAAGAAACCAGCTGGAATGCAAAATAAGTCCATTCGTCTCCAATTTTTCGATATATGTCTTAAATCTTTCCCTTTGCCTTTTCCTTAGCTACTAGCTAGGCAAGACTGTTGTCTGTGTTGCTATTGTGACCAGTAGTCAAAGCGCCAATCTAAAGGGTTAAAGGGTGAATTAGCAGTTATACATTAACTCCAGTGTTTAAGACTATTTATTGTTAAAATTGTGTTAGTATGACCAGCAGAGCTTCGTTTTACCGCAAAGCAGGATTACCTAAAAATCTAATTCTGCTGTGGAGCCGCAACAGGGCAGTAAAAGAGCCGACGGCTGCACTATACTATTATAAAAACCTGTTAGCATGTCTGGTTGTGCTGATTTTGATGGCCCCAAATCTTCTACCAGAGGGACAAGTCTGGAGGAGGTGATGTCCAGGATGAGAGGGGTCAGCTGTAAGTTTGCGGGTGCATTTCATTACCCTGCAGTCGCAGATGTTCTGAAGCACTGGCAGACGAGGTCCAATGATCCTCTGCACTGCACTGATTATACACTGGAATCTGTCTTGTTGTTGTTTGTACTTATTAGCATTAATGATCCTTTCAATTAAAACCTATAATGCTGTTCTACTTTCCTAAACTCACACTGATGTCTCATTGATGGCTGTAGACACGCCTGGGACTAGTTTTCCAGTCTTCTGACTTATAATAGAGCCAACTGGCTATTGGCTCTATTATAAATGAGTTTTGAGTCAGTTTTCTGTTCTTTACAAGTTAAAGGATGTTGAAATTATTGCTCATGGTCATCGATGGAACAACACAGAAATGGCAGACAGACATTAGGTTGAAAATTTTTAATTAAATCATACTCATATCCACTACTACTAGTGTCTGGTATTGAAACTATTCAGTATTTATTATTTATCTATTTAAATAAATTTATCTATTTATTTATTTATCCCAAGTTATCTTTGGTTTGTCCGTGTTCATTGTTCATACTTTATAATTCACAGCCAAACATCAAAAGCATTTTTCTCTGCTGTTTATGCCTCATACTAATTCCAATTACAAGCTCTGTAAGTTTTGTTCAGTTTCTGCACAGCGACATGAACAGTCCAATTAAAGCTATCATTTAAAACCACGCTCCACTTCTCTAACGACACAAACAACAATAATTTATTACCTTTAAAATAACTGTTTAGAAGGTTAATCACTCAAATGCAGAGAGACAGTAACGCATAAACATTATAAATGTTCTGAAAGCCACAGGAAATATCAAAAGAGAATGACTACAGAGTGTCTTTGAAGTCCTCCAATTTAACTTGCTCCAAATGTTTTCTTTTTTTTCCCCCACCTCACAAATATCTACTCTTTTTATACGGCACTGAAGAATAACATTAAAACTATACATGTCTTAATCAAATCGCAGAAAAGGCTGAATGTAATGGCATAACATTAGTGTTACATCAAAACCTCATAACTCAATTTATACAGTTGTTTATTGTTGTACCATCAGAAAATGTCAGCCGCCCTTCACATTATGTAAATGCTTCATTATGAACAGACCAACAGAAACGGTCCAAAGTCACACTGAAATAAGTTAAACATTTTTTCCTTCTTTTATAAAATGAAGGTTTTGTTACACCAGTGATAAGTTTCTGATAAGCACTGGTAATTTGCATGCATACAGGATCTAAAACATACAGTATAGAGGTGAGCAATGTGAAAACACTATTGTTTCTATGATAACATTTGTTATTGGGATAAACAATATGCTTTGAGCGCATTGCGGATCTCATCAGTACTGAAAGAACGCCGACCAGCTACACGTTTCCTTAAGAAGAGAGCACAGTCAGTCTTGTTTAACTGGACTGCAGTACAATGTGAGAAACGTTGGGTAAAAATCACTGTAAGAAGAGTTTTTAAATGTAGCACTACTAGTGCATTGTGTCTCTGTTGTGATGCATGTTGTTTGTCATGGAAACATCTTTGAGTATCGTGATATGATATTGTGCAAGATCGCCGATCCTCAATACAGTTTCTGTATGCATCGTGCTTACAATGTGCACTGCATACAGATTGTAGATCAGGGAAAAAAAATAAAACACCTGGTCATTTCATGTGACAGTAAAATGAATTTCCCATGACTAATGAATGTGTCTAAAAGAGAATTCCACTATTCTTTTTAAAAGCAGCATAATTAAATGGTTAAGATGTGAACAAAGTCATTCAGAGTGATTTGATGTGAAATGCACCATTCTAGAGAAACTCAGGACTGTTGATGGTGACGGTGATAGGAGCCAGACTACCAAGGAGGTTAATGTCTCTAAAAGCTTGCTCACAGAAAGCTCTTGCATGAAATGCTTATGAATACGCTGCCTTATTCCTGAGACATTGTTTTATGATATTCTGAGACAAGCTTTTGGCCCAAGTTGTATTTCTAAAATATATGCAGAGCATTGAAAGATGAAACAGTCCCCAAAGAAACCCACCCCCCACCCCCCAGATTTTCACTATTTTACCGATGTCAACATTACATATTGTGCTGAAGAAGAGGCAGAGTAGCCACCTTTCCTGCCACTATGTTGGGTGCTCCTCCCCAGATCACAGACAGCTGCTCGTTTGGCAGGAACTGAAAAAAAGGACCGAAACTAAGGTAAAGTCGCTAAAAGGTGTTGGATCAAGCTGGTTTATTTCACCCATGATGTGTAAATAAAATATGCTGATTAACTCTGCTGGTGCTGGTGTTGGTGCGTGTCTTTGAGCCCTCATCTGGTTTCCCAGTGAGTGTGCATCAGCCCCTCCACAGACCCAGGCCACAATATAAAAACTTGGAAACACACGTGTAGAGTCACAGGTGGTTTTGAGTACTAAATAAAATGGCTATATTTGCATTGTAGGCCTGGCAACCTGTTTCTATTATCACCACTGTAAAGAAGTGAGTAGAGTCAGTACGCTTCTCTACAATAAATCATTCCATATCAAATCACTCCAAACGAAATTTAGCAAAATCCATGGAATTCCAGTTTAAACCCCTTGGCCCCCTCTGCCCTCATGACCCCCCAGGTGGTGCTCACCAGTGCCTGGCTGACATTGCCTCCCGTGGCGAGGGATTTGAAGTGGCTGCTGTTATAGACCAGCTGGACGTCCGACAGATCCAGCGTCTCTAGCTCCTCCTGACTGGGCCGATCAAAAACATGCAGCTTCTCCCCGCTGTCCATCAGCACCAGCTGTGCGCGAGTTCAGCCACTGAAAAACACACAGGGAGAGTGCTCATCTATTCTGCTCAATTAACTGCACTTCCGTACACTTTAAAGCCATAGTTCAGCCAAAACAACACAGTGCTCCCCCTTACACCAAATCAAAGGTGGAAAAGAATAAAGAAATTGAATTTGACTGCAATTTTACATTAATATGTGACTGACTGACCAGAGAAAAAATGGTTGTGAGATATGTATGATGAGATGTGAAAACATAAGTAAAAAATTATGTCTGGAATTGCATTTAGTTTTGATAATAAATGTATAAATCTTTCAAAACAATACTAAATTATAGTAAAATACAAATGACACTATGTATGACACACAGTGTCAGAAAACCACATAAGCAAGTCTATTTGAGATCTCAACTCAGAGTTTGAGGCAAGTGTGAGATGGTGTAGGCATACATTGTGTAGAGTGCTAATAGCTAATGAGCTTGTTCACTACATTAGCCTCAAAGCTCCAGTGCAAAACTAAAGAAGCAAAGTTCAGACAACATACATGTTTGGCTGTTTGACTATACACATAAGCAAGCAAAGGCATTTGTTACACTACTTGAAAAATGCAGTATGATATTATTCAGCAAGCTTAGGGATGAGTCAGAATCTGAATATCTGAGGAGTCATGAAAGTGAAAAACTGAACAGTAAATCAGGACTGTTTTACGCAAATCAGCCTCTTTTTAACGTTTTACGTTTTTATATTGAAGAACCCTAAGATGTCTAAAAGCGTGCACCCGAGGGCGATGTAGAGCCTGTGTCTTATGTTTTTGTCAGAGTTTCTTTTCTGTTTACTCCAAAGAAGAAAGCCTAAAAAGACTACTGCAGCCAGCTAAAGTCTGGGTCTCTGACAGTCTGGGTAGCATTTAGTGAATTTAGTGAAGTTACAGGTTTTACCAGCAAAGTAACTCACTTCGTTTTCTAGCTAGCTATGAGAAATACGATGTGGCTAGACTAATAACATTAGCTAAGGTGAATGATGATCAGCATTTGTTTGTTTTGTTTTTTTTTTTTTAAGACTTTAGATCAATTTAAAGCCACATCACTTACTATGAATTTGTGGTCTGTGTCTGGGTTTAATGTACAGTCGTAAGCAAATGTTTGAACATCTCTGCTCAAATGATGTGTTTTGTTGATTTAAGTTAACATCTTCTACAGATGGCATTTTTCTGCAAATTTTAGCAGACAATTTCTATTTATTTCATGAGTTTGATATATTGCGAAAAAAATAAATAGAAAATGTGCCATAATGTTTGCACAGGCCATATTTTATTACTATTGTTATGTATTTTTTCACATTAGGTTAAATTCAGCAAATAAGTAATGGTGCATTAAAATGTGCAGACGTGTGTTCTCTGTAGGGGATGTGTTCACTTAAAAGATCAAAATGATTCCATTCAAACCATATCAAAATATTTATTTTATCAAAATAAATGTATATGTATATATCTTGAATATCAAATTTGACTAAAATGCCCATTCCTAGTTAACACACCCCCCCCGTTAACTGTTACATGTTTTGTTATTATTAAGAGTAATTCTGCCTTTATGTGTGCTGTGTTGTAATTGCTTTGGCAATGCATGTAAAACAGTCAGGTCAATAAAACCTGTTAGATGGAGGGCAATAAAAAGAGAGATTACAAGGATGTCCCATAAGACTAACATTACATTCTGTTAAAAACACTAGGAGTGAGTAAAAATACGAGTTTGTTTTTGGCCACAAAAGACGAGCCCTGAAGATCAAACTCACTGTCAGACTGATGAGGTCACAGCTGAGCTGGAGCTGTCGCTGTTTGATGACATGGACTGTTCCAGATTCATCCTTCTTCACCTATGAGCACGCAAACACATGCGCACACACACGCGCGCGCACACACGCACACAGTAATCATCAGTTAAGTCTCAAAATGCCCTTTAGACAATCTTGTTTTAAGCTGACAGCACATATAAAAAATATTTTAATAATTCTTGCAAATTACAATAAAATAAAAAATAGGAAAAATAAATGATAGGACAAAAAATAATATCACTTTATAATAACAGACCCCGACAAACAGCAAAAGAAACATTATTTAATAATATATTAATAAAACTTAATTGTGCAAAAGTTATTTGTGTATTAATAACTGCATACACACACACACACACATACACACAACATATATATATATATATAATTATATACTATATATATATATACACATCACAATAATAATTCACTATATCACACACACACACACACACACACTATTACATAAATTTGTCTGTTAAAGATAAAGCTGTTGTTTATTAGGGCCTGTCATAAAGTGTTACCAAGTATTCAAGTAATTATGTATTGCATTTCTCATCCCTAGTGTGTTTTATGGACCC
Source organism: Colossoma macropomum (assembly GCF_904425465.1). NCBI lineage: Eukaryota > Metazoa > Chordata > Actinopteri > Characiformes > Serrasalmidae > Colossoma > Colossoma macropomum. The sequence continues at coordinate 1,450,823 of NW_023496043.1, forward strand.
TTTAATTTTTTTTATTTAAAGCTCTGCTTCTCTTTCAGCCACTAATCCTAATTCCTAATAATGATTACCAGTAGGAAGTGGACGGTGTCCCCTCTGCAGAAGGCTAGAATGGGGTTCACTGCTTTCTGCACGGCCACAAACTGCCATGCTAACTGAGGCACGCTGGCAGGATCAGTCTGAAAACAAAGAAACAAACAAAACAAAATCACATAAGTCACAGTAATGCTTCATTTAGACAGGAGTACTAGCCGATAACCGAGATGCGATCTGATGATTTGCATTTTCTAATAAAAACATCTGTACAGTGCACAATAGTATAACCAATTCTATTCAGGTAAGATCCCAGCCTGCCACTTATTTTAAGATGCTAAAATCTAGGATAGTAATGATGCACATACTTTCAGGCTTAACCAAATTTTCCATTCTGAGGTCAAGATTCATCTGATTTCTGATATTGTGTGTTTATAAATGTCTTGTTTCTACATTCTCAGAAATAAAGGGATTAAAGTTACTGTGGTGGTCTCCTTCAAACACACATTTTCAGCACCTTTAGTTAGGGAACATAACTGCACCATATTCTGTTGCATTTATATACATTTTTAATTTGCACTGACTCTACACTGTCTTGACTCAAGGCTTTTTATTGTGTTTTTCTATTTAAGACTGCACTACAGTCTCAGGGACTGGAGGCGTCTCTAGTCTTCATCAGTATAGTGTCGACTTCACATGTGAGACACACATCGAGTTGGACCTTCTTTCTGAGCCTGTGAGCACGATGTTAATACGTAAAGACGTGGACTGAAAAACTGGTAATGTGAACATGGTGCGCCTTTAAAACTCATTTAAACTTGCCATAAAGTGAATTAAATCCTGAGATTAAGCTTTCAAGCAGAATACTGCATCACTGCATCGCTGGATGATTTAATGCATAAAAAATTATATTAAAAAACAGACGTGAACACTTCAACAGTGTGGCAGTATCAGTACAGCGATCTAGAAAAGGTTAAAGTACACAACTGGACGTTAAGGACATTGTTGCACCTTTGAGGGTGTATTTCCGTTGTTTGTATATTGGGGGACTAAGGCCCAGTCCCATTTCTTATTTTTACCCCTACCCCTTGTTTTCGCCTGTCACCTCGCCCCTTCTAACTGAGTTACACGTTGTAGTGGTTGAAGTCTTCCCCAACGAAATGGGACAACCCTCAAATAAAAAAAGAACATGACTTCACTAACAGGCTACTATGCTCTGTAGGCGACCTGGTCAGTCTGCAGTGATCAGTCAGCAACCTCGCTGCTGGGCTTTTGGTTAATATAGGACATCATATACTCAAAGAGGGGGATGCGATAATTATTTATTATTGCCCACCCCTACTTCTTCAGTGATATGAAGCTGAAGTCAGCTATTCGCTTCTTGTTCGGGTTTTCCCCATTCCACTTTAAACGGAGCAGCAGTTACATTCTGGCATGTTAGGCATCGGTTCCTGCTGGACTATTTAAGGTGGAACAGGAAATTAAGCTAGCTGGCTTCCAAGACGTTAACGTACTATTAGCGATTTTCTTTGAAAAGGTTCATAATACTTTGAAATGACATTAAACTAAGATAATTAGTGGTTATCATAATTTAACAGAGAAAATACTCGCATTTGTGGGTTTCGTCGGTTGCTCGCGCAGCCATCTTGCCAGTGTTTTCTTTAGTTTCCTCATAACACTCTGTTTGGAGTGAGTCTCTGAAAAATCTCCGTTTGGAGGGCCATGTAGCCGTAACACTTCACCCTACCCCTCTATCTCAACTAAAATCAGGACACCCTACCCTGAGGCGTAACAGCGTAAAACGGAGGGCTAAGGGCTCAGTGGTGGGGGTGAGAGGTGAAATGGGATTGGGCCTAAAGCTCTAATTATTTACTACAGATTGATTTGAGACTGGATTGGCACATCCCTATGGAAAACCATTACCAGCACATTCAAAAGTAGAGAGAGAGTCACGAAGAGACGGTGGAAGAGGGAGAATACAGTCATTGTATACTTCCCTTCTGAATCATTCACGAAAAGAAAACAATATATGCAAAGGCGCAGCTCTGCCGAGGGATAGAAGACAAGCCATGAGGAGAACATCAAGAGAACTCAGCTCTTTCTCTTTTCCCTCCCACATGAAAGAACAACCTGTCTTAGTCAGAGGAAATGACGTTTAACCAGATTTCACTTGACTTTATCGCTCCAGTGCCACAACAACAGAGGGGGACTTTCATAAGGACCCCCAACGGCTTCAGCAAAGGCTTTCTGTAGCTGCCAGTCTAATACAGCAGTGTGAAGAAAAAGAGCTATTGAGAAAAATAATTACACCTCTCTATGGAGCTTTATAGTAGAGACACAGAGAGAGAGAGAGAGAGAGAGAGAGAGAGAGAGAGAGAGAGAGAGAGAGAGAGAGAGAGATCAGCATGCTTTGTGCTCCTGGACAGCTTAGATCCTGAGAAATTAGTTTGAATGGAATGTGGCGTTTATAAAAGGGCAGAGTCATTATATCAGACAGAAAAAAGAAAAGGAGCAAGATATGGAGAAAAGAAAGATGGAAAGTGTGGATAAATTAAAAGACATAAAAGAGACAGAAATAGAGAGAGCAAGAAAGAGGAGGGAGAGGGTGGGAAAGAGAGCAAGGGAGGGAGGGAGAGAGAAAGACAGACAGACAGACAGACAGAGACAGAGAGAGAGAGAGAGAGAGAGAGAGAGAGAGAGAGAGAGAGAGAGAGAAGGTAGAAACAGGACAGAGGAAGAGAGAAAAGAAAGGTAGATGAATACAGGAGGAGTGAGAGAAAAAGGCAGAGAAAGAATAGAGGGAGAGAGACTGAAAGGAAGGTAGTGAGAGGAAGTATGAAGAGTGAGAAAGGAGAGAGGGAGAAAGACAGAGAAAAAGAGAGAAAGAGAAAGGTAGAAACAGGACAAACGGAGAGAGAGAAAGGTAGATCAAGGATAGAGGAACACAGAGAGAGAGGGAGAGAGGGAGGAGAGAGAGAGAGAGAGAGAGAGAGAGAAAGAGAGAGAGAGAGAGAGAGAGAGAGAGAGAGAGAGAGAGAGAGAGAGAGAGAGAGAGAGATAAAAGGTAAAAACAGGACACAGGGAGAGAGAAAGGTAGATCAAGGATACAGGAACACAGAGAGAGAGGGGGAGAGAGAGAGAGAGAGAGAGAGAGAGAGAGACAGAGAGAGAGAGAGAGAGAGAGAGAGAGAGAGAGAGAGAGAGAGAGACAGGAAAGAGAAAGAGAGAGAGAAAGGTAGAGACAGGATAGAGGAACAGAGGGAGAGGGAGAGAGAGAGAAAGAGACAGAAAGAGGTAAAAGGTAAAAACAGGACACAGGGAGAGAGAAAGGTAGATCAAGGATAGAGGAACACAGAGAGAGAGATAGAGAGAGAGAGACAGGACAGAGAAAGAGAGAGAGAAAAGTAGAGACAGGATAGAGGAACAGAGGGAGAGGGAGAGAGAGAGAGAGAGAGAGAAAGAGAGAGAGAGAGGTAAAAGGTAATCACAGGACATAGGGAGAGAGAATGGTTGACAAAGGATAGATGGGTAAGGGGGGGGGGCGAGAGAGGGAGAGATAGGTAGAGAGAGGAAAAGAGACTGCTGACTTTAAAAACCTTTCATTAAAGTTCATATTAGGTAACAGGTCTACATATTATTAAAGGAATAGAAAAAAAGAGGTGAGAAGAAAACAGATTCCAATTAAGAACAGTTCACCACTGAAAGAATACTACACCAGTATCATCCAGTGCTGGGCAGAAGGCCATTGTACAGGAGCCTCCATTAAGGACACATGCATGTCCTCAGGGACAGAAAGATGGACTCCATTTAGAGTCAACCCTTCCTTTTAGCCCACTGAAGGAATCAGTCTGTATACAGCTCTGGTGCATGGCTCTCTTACCCGCTTTTGAGAAAGTCACGCTCTGCAAACCTCCAACATTTGTCCCTCCCCATTCCTGTCCTGAAGAACACTTGGAGTAACGCAGTTGTGTGTCCCTGTGCCTGATTACCTATTTCCCACCCTTAAATCTATCAGATCCCTAATCGCTATTATGCCTGCTTTGGTAAGGCAGAGTAGTGTTAAAACAATAAATATATTTGAAGCGTTGGCTCCATCATCAGGAGATCGCGGGTTCAATTCCTAATGATGCTACAGCCATCCGTGGCTGGGAGTCCAAGAGAGCACATCTGGCCTTGCTCATTGGGTGGGTAGGATGCCCTCCCCCCTGATCACTCAGCGTGATGCTAGCCAGCGCAGGCATCTGTTAGCCAGCGTAACAGAACTGGCAGTTGGCGCTTTCCTCCAAGCGCGTTCAGCTGGCCAGTGATGTTGCGTGAGTGGCAGTTCGAAAAGATGCGGTGGCGCTTCACAGGTCTTGGAGGAAGCCTGTGCTAGCCTTCGCCCTCTTACCGATGGTGGTGTTGTGTGACTGGGGGAATCCTAACTAGCGGGTGGAATTGGATATGACTAAACTGGGGAGAAAACTTGGGAAAAATCCAATAAAACATTCAAGAAAAATGGATTTGAGGACAAGGGTTCAACTAATCCATAATGAGCCTCATTTTCCCTTCACACCTTTAAACAGCTCCCCAGACTCAAAACACAGACAAAATTATTTGTTTTACAGTATTCCCTGACATCAAAAAAAGCTGTGTATTGTAGTCCAATCCACCAAATGTCCTAATCGCCAGCCCAAACCAAATCCGGATGCTGCAGGCACAACAAGCACCCTTCCCCAGTATGATAACTGATGAAGAATCTCCACCTCTGGAGTCTGCTGAAGACTCTCTCTCAGGCCCTCCTACTTATTCTGCATACACACATCCAGTTTAATCAAGCTGATGTGGCTGAATAGAATTTGCCAAGACAACCAGTCAATATCATCCTTATTTTTAATGAACACTGTTACATCATCATCATATGCAATCAGCTTCACTGATATAGCTTCTTAAGTGCTGGGAGTGTGGACCGAGACTCCACAGAGCTGCTTTTGCAGGGCCACCGACCGCTCAATCGCTATCGCATATAACAGCCCTGAGAGACCACGGCCTTGCCGTATTTGGCTCTTCACAGAGGTCTTTGTGAGAATTTTCTGAATTTACTGAATTTTCAGTAAACTGTACACATCAGAATATAACAATTTGACACAAGAAACAAATTCTGGGCCGAATCCAAAGACTTCAAGCATCCTATAAAATAAAGACGCGATCCACCTCATCAAAATCTTTTGGTTCAGTAAAAAAGCCCATGCTAAGGTTTTTCCATTCAACATTAGCAAATAGGTCTCTGATTAAAAACAAGTCGTCCAAAATGGAACGCTTTGGAACACAAAAGGATTGATCACTGTGGATGATCATACTCCGTTTCATTCAACTGGTCAGAGCTTTAGGCGGGAGTGAGAGAGAGAGAGAGGTTAGAAGAAGAGTGAGAGAGAGAGACAAAGGTATAGAGAGTATACAAGAAGAGAGAGAGCAAGAGAGAGAAAGAAAGGTAGAGAGATGATAGAGGAAGAGGAAAAGAGAAAGGTAGAGAAAGGATAAAGGAAGAGAAAGAAAAAGCAAGAAAGATAAGGTGGAGAGAGGCTAGAAGAAAGGAGAGGGATAGAGAAAGGTAAAGAGAAGATAGAGGAAGAGAGAGAAAGAGGACAGAGGAAGAGAGAGAGACAAAGACAAAGACACAGAATACAGATAGAGGATAGAGAGAGGCAGACAGATGATAGAAGGGGAGAGAAAAAGGCACAGAAGATAGAGGAAGAGAGGAGCAGAGGAAGAGAGGAGAGAGAATGTTTAAATGTTTAAAATTACAAATATGCCATTAGTTTGCTACTTATATACTATAATAATAGTAATAATAGTAATAATAATAATAATAATAATAATAATAATAACAAAACAGTTCTAGTTATTAATATGGTTATTCGTTATAGTTCGTTATTTCCTTCCTTATTACCACTGTAATCACTGCATTTAAAAAAATAAATGTCCATATCCATTTGTCTGGCATGTAATTATTTTCCAGATGTTACATACCAAAAACAGTCATAACTCATTTTTACATGACCATTTTCCAACCTTTCTTTATCCCTTACAACTATTTTTTATTATGTTTGTTACTGTGCCTTTAATTATTTTATATTTCTAAATGAGCTCTGATCTCTGATTGGCTGCCTGAATTGTATTTTTGACTTATTCAAAAAGCAGTCCAGGCTGAAACACTGCAGTGTGAACGGGCAGGGCTATATGTAAGTATTAATATTAATTAATACTAACCTGCAGTGACACACATACTTAAATTCTTGTTCTCAAAATCACCCTTTAAAACAATAATATCGACTTTTCATAATTACTCATTAATGTGAGCACTCCAATAAACATCTGAAATTCGTAAACTGCTGTTCAGGCCAGCCATGATGTTTAGATAGTATATAAAACTTATGTAAAAAAAAATAATAAAATAAAAAATAATAATAATAATAATAATATAATAATAAAGCATAAATTGATCACATGAAAAAAAGCTAAAAAAGGCAGATACACACTTATGCGCACACACAGGTAAGGGTGGTTTTGGAGATGTACCTTGCCATATGGAAAAGTCATCCAGACCTTTAGAGAAGGCTTCAGTCCGATCACCAAAATCTGAGAGAGAGAGAGAGAGAGAGAGAGAGA